>NW_020955646.1:145818-350845 GCF_003031625.1 Empidonax traillii
GTGTTCTCGAAAGTAGCAGCAGCATTATAGATGGTGTGACGTCTTTAAGTGATACCTGTAACAATATTCTAAACTCCATCATGCATTTCATACCACACCGAGGGGAAACTCTGTGTAATAACAAGTAACACCTCTGGGATTTTGGAGAAGCCAAAATGGACCTTTTCCCTGCTGGATGATGTCATCTGGACTTTGATAAGGTTGTTAAGATTTATCTTGTGTGCTATAAAGGCCATAAATTAATGGTTCAGCCAGGAATGGGAGCCAGATTTATAGTCTCACTGTCCTTACCTTCTAAACTATAGTGTGACATCCATGTAAGAAACTGAAAAAAAATATTTTTATTAGCATAGATTACATCCTGTGGATTCAAAAATTAATTTCTGCAATGTAATGAGGTATCTGAAGGTATTCTTTTACCCTTTAATTAGCACTGATTCCTGTGTGGAATGTACTTATTATTTTGCAAGAGTAAAACTACAAAGTTAAAGCTGTAAGCTTCGTGTGGCATAAATCCACATCATTCCAGTAGATCTGGATTTTTATCTACCAAAATACAGTCTCATAAAATTTTCTAACAAGTTAGTAGGTGCTTCTTAAAATTAATGAAAATTTATACTGTCTGAATATCTATAATTTATTCTAATAAAATAGATTTTGGGGAAGAGAGTTTAGTATGGTCACCTAAATCTATATTTATAAAACCAAAATAAACCTATGAAAGTTGAACACCTCACTTTTAATAAATTAATATATTAAAATATTTAAAATATATTATAAATGCTCATGGTAAATTTAATTAATTAAACCTAAATAACTTAGACAAGCCCTAAAAAGATTTATTTATGAATGAGAGGAGGTATATTACTTCAGCATCTATTCTCTCAACTGCACTGAAGCTCATGTGAAAGCACATATTGAATTTCTGTAATTTTGTTTCTACTTTGTTATTTGGTTTCCTTTTTTCA
The DNA here is from genome assembly GCF_003031625.1 of Empidonax traillii. Classification (NCBI taxonomy): domain Eukaryota; kingdom Metazoa; phylum Chordata; class Aves; order Passeriformes; family Tyrannidae; genus Empidonax; species Empidonax traillii. The sequence goes on from NW_020955646.1 coordinate 146,787, forward strand.
TCTATAATAAGACCTTCAAAAACAAAAATATCTTAGCTAGATCTAATGTTCTTCTTAAAATATATTTTCCAAGCTGTTCCTTCACATATCAAACACAGTTGAACCTTTTTAGAAGAGGGAATTTTCTTCAAATACCAAACTTTAATGATGAATTATTTCTTTTTTATCATATCTGATGGCACACCTGTATTCAGTAGCACTTTAACCTATCTATATATTTGACTAGAAGTTAGGGAATGTCTTGAAAATGGGCCTCAGTCAGTGTAAAATACACATGTACAGAGGGCTTGAAGAGAACAGACTGCAAAGACTCTGATTTCCAAAACATGTAATTAGTTCTAGAGATTTATATTTGCTTTTTTAGTGTTTCTGTTGGTTTGTAGGTTTTTTTAGTTGTTGAGTTATTGTTACACAAAACTCTCTAATACATATCACAAAAATGGGTAATGAATAATATGTTATAGAAATGACACAAATGGATTCCCTGGAGAAATACTAGGTAACTAATAAACACAGGAAATTTACAGCAATCGACCCTTAGCTGATGAGTTGCTCCTTAGTTCACCTTAAGAGTTAATCTTAAGATTAACTCTCAGTCCCTTCTCTTGATTTCAAAATCATATCACTGAGGATCTGCAGAGGCGTGAGGATGAGACAAAGAGAGTCCTACTCTTTAGGTGTCTTATCCCCAAACTATGGTGAAGAGGAAATACAACCAGTGAAATCTAGAGAGCTCTGGATAATAAGAACATTTTCCGGCAAAGGTGGAAGAACTTCTAGTGCCCCCACTGAAAGGTACCTCCTCAGCCCTATTGTCCATTCAACAGAGCATGAAGAGGGCTGGTCCAATGCACATGTTTTATTGAACAGGCCAGTGAAAGGAGAAGAGGACAGAGAATTTGAGTTAAGTTTTATTTTAGCTGTTCTGATTATTCTTGAGTATTAAAAGATTTGTTTTTTTCTCTTATTGATTTTTAAAAGTTTTCTCAAAAATGTCCTTGCCTATTGAGTCAATTTTCTTAAAGCTCCAACAGAAAGTGATTTTGAAAGAAACAAAAAACTAGGAAATACACATTTTTTTGCAATACATTTTGGTGGAAATCCCCCATATTTTGCTTTATTTATTATTTATGTTGCTTTGCTTCTTCTTTCTTGACCAGCTCTAGATAACACACAATCTCACTTTTCCCATTTTCTCACAGCTCTCTGACAAGTGTCAAAACACTTCTGTCCATCATTTCTTAATGACACAAAACAGCACAAGCTATAGGTTTCATGTTATGATAATAACATAAAATATGATAATATACAGATTGTCAGAAAAATATTATGCAGCCAGCACTGCAAATACAAGCAAGTTTGTTTTCATAAGCATGTTTCCCTAGCCTCAGAAGGGTTAAAATACTGGTGTGGCTGGGTTCATAAACTAAAGGTAGGAAATTGTTTCCAAGGAGCTGGTAGTAAATAAAGCTTTTAAAATACCCAGGTTGTTAATAAATATGCCTTCTTCTTATTACTATCTCTCTTAGACACAATCTTTCCCAGTCTGAGACGCACAATGATAAAAAATATAGCAAGAAGAATCACTGGCTTCCCTTTCGCATTCTGTTACTTTTTCAGTTTTTTTTTTTAATCATGACAAAGTTGTTCAACGGCCCAAGAACAGCTCCTCAACGTGTGAGATGTGGTCCAGAAAAAGCTACAAGGATGGGTCAATCAGAAAGACATTATAGAGACAGTGAAAAGACTTATTTTTACTGCACTCTATGGTCCATGACCTTTTGAAGCAATCCAGAGATAGGGAGTGCGGGACGTTGTTTAATGCTCCAGAATCCCTCTTGCTGAACAGTTGTGCACTTAGTTCTGCTAATTTGAACGAGAGTAGGCTCAATGAACTATCATACCATTAAATTATTCTTTGAAAATATTGAAGAATAAATATTCAAATTCTTTCTACTCTTTTAAAAAAAAAAACCTACAAAAATATCACAAAACATGTCGTTCCTGGTGCCACCAATTATACTTTAAAGAAATATGGGAAAAAAGCCCACAAAAAAAATGTAGCTGAAGTTTAGTCAAAATTTTGTCATTAAAAAGTTTTCCCCTAAAAAACATTAGGGATGCTTACATAAGGAGGGGAATACAGACAATTTTTGCAATAAAGGATTAATTCCTCAGAAAATACTTATCTGTATGTGAATCATCCCTAACAATATAAGATTATTATTTTTTCCTGGACATCATCTGCCCATTAATTCGGATTAACAAATGGGAGTTCATGGCATTATGTTTGAGAGTGACACATCTAGGACATATTTGAAAACCATAATATTACCAACAATGTAGGCATATGTTAAGTGCTAAGAAGGTTGAACTTTCCTGTTTCAGGGATAGTTATAAATCAGCCTAGACAAACAATGAAAAATAAGATTTTCCTCTGGATATGTACACTTGTTTTAGTTGTCTTTCTCCCATCAAAAAATATGGAAATATTAATGACAAAAAGCCAAAATATACCACTCTAGTTTCACGTAATCTCGTAAAAAACCTTTTTTTTATTTTATTTGGGCTACTTTCTGTGACAAACATAATAAATGAAATTTATATATAATATAATTTATTAAAAAATTATATAAAAGCTGCCTCAAGTACATTAAAATACAACCAAAATACACTTTGTGTTTCCTGGTCTTAGTTTAGGTTTTAGGTGGATTCTCAAATCTTAAAATGTAGTAGTAATTTTCCTCACTGTAGCAGCAGATGTCTTTCACATGTCTTGCAGCCTACTACATTCATAGTCCTGGATAAGCAGCTTTGGTTTCTGATACAATTTTTTGGGTAGTTCAATTGCCTTGAAACAGATGAAAAAAAGGCCAGTCTCTTTATCCAAAGTATAATCTGCCATGGACAAATATCTGTAAAAAGAGGAGAACCCTAAAGTTAAAAACCAGGTTAGCTCAGGTTAACAAGTAGATACTTAAGCAAACTGGACACTCATTAGTCCATGGGCCTGGCAGGATGCTCCCACAAAGGCTGAGGGAGCTGGCTGATATAATTTCATAGTCACTTTCAGTAGGATTTGAATGACCGTGGTGAATAGGAGACATTCCTAATAAATCAAAGTTCAAGGATAATTTTTGAGTTTTGAGATGCCTAAAAAAGGCCTTATAAAATTGGCTTTTTCAGTGTGCTGAATTTATATTTAACAGTATATGAGTTTTGTTTATGATATTAGTGTTGGTGGGATTTTTTTAAGCAAGTTTGTAGTTTATATAGGCTGGAATGAGATATCTAATTTTAACTTGTTGCTGAAGATCCTCAGATCCTGAAAGTCAGTGTGGATTTCATAAAGCCATGCAAATTTATGCCTACTAAGACAATAGCCCAATGGCACCAAAACCCTGCTTTCTTGTGTTTCCACATCCTGCTGAGAGAAGAAGGTTAACTTGTCATTGCCTGGATCATTAACTTTTTGGAGAGAGAGATTTTTGAATGCTCTCATACATAAATTTACATGGCAATATGAACTTCTTAACTCTGTAAGTAGACATTTCAGAATCTCCCAAGGATAGCATTTGGAAATCAGCATTTTGATTAGCAGATCTTCTTTCAGAGTGTACTTTCTAAATGGCACTGAAATACTATTCCTAAGGAACAGGGATGATGAATGCATGAGGTAAATAGGGAAGAAAAAGTCCTCTTTCTTTTCTTCATGAAAAGGTTCACATTCCCTGAAGATAAATTTGTTTAACATATGTGGAGCAATAATTTGAGAAGATGTCTAACAGGCTACAAATAGCTGCTATTTTTTTAAGTCTTTTTTGAAAGACAAGTGTAATGAAGAAAAGAATAAAGTCTTGCCATGTCTATTTTATTTGTATTCAAATAATGTCATAGAAACTCAACGTAACTGCATACTGTCATAAATTTTACACCGGTATCTAACATTTCACCTGCTTAATCCTACTGTTATCTGCTGCCCTGTAAACTGTAAGAGCACTATGCATCTGCGGCTACACGCACCAGCTTTTTGACAGCAATTAAAATTGGCATGTAGAAGCATTCTGGGATGAAATCTTGTAATTGACAGACTGAGACACCAGCCAAAGGGGTATTCATTTGGGTAATCCCTGGGCTGAAACACTGCTGGTCTGTCAGCCTCTGAAATTATTGGCAATCTCATAGACTGTATCTCGCAGCTGAGAGGAAGCTGTGCCAACTGGTGGCAGGCTTCAATAGGTTTAGAAAAGCCATCAGTGTAATTGTCATCTTTAACACTGAAAAGTGCTTAGATGCCATTGTGATAAGTGTGATAGAAACTGTGTAAATAGAAAAGAGCCAGCAGAATCTTGGAAAAGGCATTCTGCATTTACTATCCCCCGCTGCTTTGAACTGCCTGCAAACAGAAACTTTAAAACAACAGACAAATAATGCATCCCATCAAGTACAAACCATTATGAGAATGACCTCTGTGAATTGCTTTGATTCTGTGTGCTACACCACAACATGGGGAGGAGTCCAAGAGCTGGCAGTTCACTGGATCAGACAGCTGCAGAATGGGACTATCTCCCTGTTCCTGACACTGGAAGAGCCGAAAAACACACGGGGCAGATAAACACTTATTGAAGTACTATTGGTAATTTGCTTTATTTGGAGGAGTACAAAAAAAAATCTATCATATTCTCAAAGCTATAGGTACTTCAGTACAATGTCCTTCAAACTAGCACAGAAGTATTAAAGCTATTGAAGTCATCTGAATAGTGTATGGTGGATAAAGTTGGTTGTTTTGGTTTTTTTCTTTTTTTTTTACAACAACCAAACAATGAACCAGCCAGACACTCCTGTGGCTTTTTCATTGTACCAGGATGGTTGCATGTTGATGGATGGAAAACAATTGCTTAACCATCACCCAAAATCCTATAAAAGCCAGGGTACAATGTTAGAAAAAGTATGGATAATTATGAACTCATTTCATTGTTCAGTGCCATAACACTAAATAGAATAAAAGATAAATAGGTGAAAGCTTTCTTATAGCAAAATATCTGGAAGGAGTTGTCCTTGTGTATTAACCATTTATTTAAAAACAGCCAAATTGGAAAGAGAGGAAAGAGGATTAGTTCTGAGTTGTTGACAAAATAATTGCTTTCCTGCTTTTTCTAAATGATGTAACACATGCACACACACTTGTACACACACAGAGGAACACTAGTATCTGTCATACAGAATTATGAATAATGCTTGTCAGCCTCTCTTGCTCTAGTGCTTTACATGCAGAGAGACAAACACAGTCAGGTTGCATAAGATGGTATTTTAGGAAAAATATTATTCCTTGTTGCCTGGTTTATATGTGGGGATTTTTTTGAGCTAAGAGATGATAAGATTTCATTTGCTGCATATAATATAATGGTCAGTACAAATATGCCAAATGCAATCAAATTAGGATTTTTTTAAAAATACACTAAAAATAAAACTTCAGGGGAATTTTAAAAGTGTTCTTCTTAGTGTGCAATTTCACCAAGGTTTATGGGCCCATATCAGTAAAGATAATTAAGCACCTGCTGTGTCACTCTTGGTCTGTATGTACACAGTCCCCATTCAAGTGTTGCATGTCTGTAGCAAAGCTAGTTTTGAAAAGAATTTGAGTCTTCTGCATGATATTTCCTGAGGTACCTGTGAGTCCACTTCCAGGCAAGTGTGACATTTGTATCTCAGGCTCAAGAAGGGATTTGTTTTTACAAATGGGTCCACTTACTCCTACTGAATCTGGCTCTATCCAAACTGCAGCAGGAGCTAACACTTCCTTTCACAGACACCTGTTCAAAGAGACATAGATTAATGGAAAAGGCCAGTGTTTACACTTCCTTCAGCCCAACTGGAGAGAGAACTGAATTTGCTACTTTGGCACCTCAATTAGCCTCTAGAAAAATAGGATTAACATCAAGGCAAAGAGACCCAACCAGGAGGAAGAAGAGTCCTCAGACTGAAATTTGGTATTTCCATTAAGTGATAATAGAGATTCCTTGGAGCAGAATGAGAATGAGGCAAGGGTGATCTCCCTGCCTAGAGAGGAGACTCCTCTGTCTCGGGAACTATGGATCTGTGTTTGTGTAAACCCTGCTCTGCCCTGGCCATGTGTCAGCGCGGTTCAGTTGGTGGCACAGCCTGACTACCTGGCTATGAGATGGGTCTGGCAAGCACCATCTTCACATGGATTCAGGGAAGTCCAACCGGCATTTGAATCTAGAGTAGGACAACTCAGGTATTAAATCTGCGCATGGTCTTCACACTTCCATGTCTTTTAGTTGGTGAATATGCTTAAATCCTCCTCAGATCAGAAGCTGTGACTTCCTGTCCTGATGGGCAAATTAGAAAGGCAAACTGGGACAGTGTGTGTTATTATTTAAGAAAAATAACAAAGAAAACCATGTTTTCCTATTCACTTCCCATACAGAAGAATGTCTTAGTAAAAATATCTAATTACTTAAAAAAATCACATTATGAAATTAAAAAAAAATTATGTCTTTAAAAATATACATTTTCTGCTCTGTTAAGAGAAGGATGAATAATAAATATTTGAAGCACAGGCATGATGACTTCAGCACAGGGCATACACTGAACTGCTAGTAAGATAGCAGTAGAACTTTTTTAGATCTGTTTGATAAGTAAAGTGAAGCTTTTCCTTTGTACCCAGTGTTCCTCCATATATTTACACAGTAAATGGAGATGAATCAACATCTTATCTCTAATGGAGATTAAAACATCTTATTCATAAAATAACAATTCAGAAGCACCTGCTTACACATTCTCTTTTAGTAAATATGATGCACACTCAGGTTGCTTATGAAAATATAACACTTGCAAAATAACAGCAGTGGCGTTCCCATATTTTAATGACTTAAATAAAATTATCTAATATGTTGCTGTATACAAATGAAATTATTCTAATGCAACCTGAAGTAACTGTGTTCTTGTCTTGGTTTCTCAAAGATTATAGTTACTTTACACTTCATGCAAATAAGGCTAATGAGGTTCATTAGTTTAATAACATCTTTTTCTAATTTCAGAAGTAATTGCCGTCAACCACTTAGCATAGATTGGTCATTTGGTGTATATTTGATGAAAATAAAATGTAGATACTAATGAATATGCAAATGCTTTTTGTTTGTATTTACTTCAGGGAGGTACCTGAAATATATAGGTTTTATTTGTACTGAACAAAAGAAAATAGCTGGAGATTAAATTATCCACAAGAAAAGGATTTTGTAGAAATAAACCCACAAATTGCACTGCACTACTCCTGGTCAGTTTTGGTTGCTTTTGGCTCATTGCTGTTGGTCAAGTTAAACACCAGTGTTTTGTCATGTAATGCATTCAGTGGAAATCCAGAGAGCAAGCATAATGTTGAAAATTTCTATTCAGCACTAGTAGAACAAAAATAATCAGTTATATGCTCAGGGGAAGGCTAAAAGTGTGCTGTAGGTAGTGTAGCCTACACATACAAAACTTGAATGTTTTTGTGGCAAGTAGAGATTCACTAATAAGAAATAATAAAGCTTCATTCATTTTAAAATATTCTGACCTTGCTATGCTGGTTTTTATTTTCAAAGTCAATTGTTATTAACTTAGATATTTCTCAGCAGTGTAGTAGAGCTCTGATCTTAGGAAAATTCTGTAGAATTATTTGGACAATATTTTCTGCTAAATTTCTGAAAAGCTCAAAAGTGCCATAGAACATAACTTTTGAGTTTATTTTATCATAATTGTCTACCCTATTATTTTCTCCTCTTTGTTAACTTCTACTATACATTTTTCAATGGAGGATTGAGGCCTTTGCCTCATGTGATTCTTTTAAGAAAAAAAATACTCAAATATAATTTAATTAGCACAATAAAATATGTGTCCTTTTTGTATTCTGAAAAGCAGAATCCTAGAATCATCATAGATTTGTTTGGGTTGGAAGGGACCTTAAAAATCATCTAGCTCCACCCCCCCTACCATGGCCAGGAACACCTTCCACTAGATCAGGTTGCTCAAAGTCCAATCTAACCTAGCCTTGAGCACTACTAGGGATGGAACATTCACTGCTTCCCTGGGCAGCCTGTTCCATTGTCTCATTGTCCTCAAAGTAAAGAATTTCTTCTTACTATTTAATCTAAACCAACTCTCTTTTAGTTTGAAGCCATTCCCTCTTGCTGCATGCCCTGTAAAAAGTCCCTCTCCAGCTCTCTTGTAGGCCCATTTAAGTACTAGAATGATGCTATAAGGTCTCTCCTGAGCTTTTTCTTCTCCAGGCTGAACAACCCCAAGTCTCTCAACCAGTCTTCATGGAGGGGTACTCTAGCCCTTTGGTCCCTCCTCTGGACCCACTCCAACAGGGGGAGTTTCACATCCTTCTTATGTGGGAAGCCACAGAGCTGGATGCAGTGGGGATCCTGGATCCAGGCAGGGTGTCACCAGAGCAACCAAACCACCTCACTCATCCTGCTGACCACACTTTTTTAGATGCAGCCCAGTTGCAGTAGGCTTTGTGGGTTGCAAGTGCAAGCCAGCAACTGATGTTGAGCTTCTCATCAACCAAGACCCACAAATTCTTCTCCTCAGGGCTGTTCTTGATCCATTCTTTCTCCAGCCTGTATTTGTGCTTGGGAGTGTACCAAACTAGGTGCAGTGCCTTAAACTTGCTTGTGCTGTGCTGAGCCTCATGGGGTCTGCACATGCCCATCTCTCAAACTTTTCAGGGTCTGTTTGTATGGCATCCTTTCCCACACAGCTTGGTGTTCTCAGCAAACTTAGTGAAGGTGCACTCAATCCCCCTGTACATGCTGCTGAAAAAGATGTTAAACAGCACAAATACCGATACCAACCCCTGGGGAATCATTCATCTCTGATCCCTACTTGGACACCAAGCTGTTTACTGCAACTCTTTGAGTGCGACCATCTGGTCAATTCTTTATCCACCAAGTAGTCCATCCACCAAATCCATGTGTCTCCAGTTTAGAAACAAAGAACTTGTGCCGGACAATATCAAATGCTTTGCACAAGTCCAGGTAGATGACACTTGTTGCTCTTCCCTCATCCAGCAACACTTTAACCCCATCACAGAAGATCTCTAAATTTGACAGTCATGATTTTCCTTAGGTGAAACTATGTTGGCTGTCACTAATCACATTCTCATTTTTCATGGGCCTTATCGTAGTTGACGAGAGGATCTGCTCCATGGTCTTGCTGGGCACTGAGGTGAGACTGACCAGTTTGCATTTTCCCAGGTCTTATTTATTAACCCTTTTAAATCACAGTTTATACTTCTTCTTTTCCTTTCAGTGGGAACTTCACTGTATTGTCATGACTTCTCAAATGTGATGGATGGAGGCTTAGTCATTTCATCTGTCAGTTCCCTCAGGACACATCCATCAGTCCCACAGATGCATTTCATCAGGTCCCACAGTCCTGCACACCTTCAGGTTCTTTCAGTGATCTCAAATCTGGTCTTCTTCTGCAGTGGACAGTGATTCTTCATTCTCTTGATCCCTGCCTTTGCATTCTGTAACTTGGGCGATGTGGTTGGAGCACTTGCTGGTTAAGACTGTAGCAATTAGGTCATTGACCACCTTGGCCTTCATCATATACTAGGGTAGTGAAGTCCACAATATCCCTCCTCTTTCTTTCATCACCAACATACCTACAGAAGCTTTTCTTGTTGCCTTTGATGCCCCTATTCAAATTTAATTCAGTCAGGACTTCAGTTTTCCTACCCAGATTCCCGGCTGTTTCTCTGTATTCCTTCCAGGCTACCTGTTCTTGCTTCCAACCCTTTATAGGCTTCCTTTTAGTGTTTGAGTTTTCCCAGGAGCTCCTTGTTCATCCATGCAGACAGTTTGGTTTTTTTTCTGGACTTCCTCTTAGTTAGAATGCGTTACTCTTGAGCTTGGACAAGGTAATTCTTGAATGTTAACTGGCTTTCTGGGGCCTCTTTCCCTCAGTGAGCTTACTTTCTTCACCAGTAAAAGAAAGTGGAGGAAGTACCCTGGATTACAAAGGTCAGTGATCTACTTTGAATTCTTAGCACCCAAAACCTGTTTGTATCTATCTTTCTTATATAGTACAGCACAAATAGTAGACAGTTTTTAAAAAGTATATAAAACTACGTAGAGGAGGAATAGTTCAGCTGGTTTTGTACACTTTTTTAGTTAAGGTTAGATGCTTTTGAGCACTGACTATTTAGGATTTCTCTTTGTAAGATGTGCTTTTAAGTCAGTAAATGGCTGAATCAAAGATGTGTTGAAGCTGCAGACTTTTCTCAGGTGTACTCTCAGAGTGATTTTAAGTCAAATTTTCTCCTTGCAAACCAAAAGAGAGTCCTAAGGAAAAACATTGTAATAATTATATAAGTAGAAAATGTGCAAAATAGTATAGGCAAGGAAAAAAATGAGGCCTCTACTGGAATTCGTTTTACTTCGTTAACCCTGCTGAGTTTCATGCTGGATAGAAGGAGATGGGTAAAATAACCTAGAAGAATCAGATAAGTCAAAATAGTTTAGTATTTAATGAATTCCAAAGGAACTAATAGTTAATAAATTATATAAAATGCTTTGAATAAATATCTGTTGAATGTTGATCCATGCTGGATCTGGTTGGTTTTTTAATTTTTTTTTTCAGTACAGTGAGATCAGACATTCCTGATATCAGTGGACCTTATTACGAGCATTTTTTTTCCTAAACTTTGTGGTAATTAGGGGCAATGACAGTCACTTCAGGAAAACTGGAAATAATTAATTGAAAGTAATTGACTTTGTTAAAATGTAAACTCAGGATGAAGTAAATTAAATGAATATTATTTCCACTAGTCATAAAAGATTTTTGAATCTCTTGTGCTAGGCTTCATCTGCACTGCAAAGTTTTGTAGTTATTAAATCTGATTTCAACCATATCTCATGACTGCATATCAGCTGAGAGGATATTTATCTATCATACCTACATTTCTTTGCTATTAATTTCATTCTCACACACATGAAACCTAATTTGGACAACTTGTCCAACTATCAGTTTTCCAATGAGTGAATGAAAATTTGGACTTTCTCGTGGTGTGTGCCAAATAGGTTAGTGTAGTTACTGCTATAGAAATTCAAACAGGCAAATCATATGGAAAAAACTGTCTCCCTGATCTTTTTTCAGAGTAATGAGCTGTTACACACACAGCTTAATTTTAACTGGTTTTTGCTATCTGGTGTCTCAGGAAGACAGTATTGTGAACTATAATTCCTCTTGTGGTTCTGATCACCTCCATTCATGTTGCTTTTCTTTGTGCATCTGCTTTGTTATCCTATGACCATTATATATTGGCTATCTTAATCACACAGGTTAGAATATGTCTTTCTTAAAATCAATTGTCTCAGATTTTAGAGTGATGAAGACAATAGTGACTAGTTGAGTTAATACACTGTCCTGTATTTCAATCATTCAGGATGAAAAAGACTTCTATAAAAAGTTAGAAGATAGACTTGTTGAATTTCTAGAGTACTTTAAAGAAAAATAGTCAAAATACTTAAGTTAGAACTTTTCTAAATTTTGGAGTGTTCCTTTTGAAAGAAATAAATCCTTTGTTTGGTCAGTTGGCATACTTATAATGAACATCTAATGGTCCTGAGAAAATCACGGAGAGTTTGTTGAGACTTCGGTAGGAACACTTCTTTGGGAGGGGGGTGGGGAGGGAAGGTGAGAGGGACAGACTGCTGAGCTGACTCCTACATTTCACGTGTACAGTACCAGTGTCTCAGATGTCTGCAGAAGAGTGCAGAGTGTTCTCAAGCACCTTGTACCATAGGAGAAAGATACCTGCAGCTACAGTATCAAAAAACACTTTAAAACTTTAGAGAAGTCCAGTTAACTTGTAAATTTTCACAGGATTTTTTATTGCAGGTAGCCTTGGGAATCTCTCATATGTTAGGGTTTCCTTTTCTCAGAGCTGTTCTCTCTTAGGTATTTCCCATGTGATTTATGAAATGATAGGCATATTGCAAGATGAATATTTATGGGGAAGGTTGGCTTTGTTTTGAGTTCAGCTGGAAAGCCAATAACTTAAAATTAACAAAGATTGTCTGAAATTTTTAGCTGTCAATGTCTTTTAGCTACAATATATTGTCTCAGCACATCTGAACTGGATGGAAGATATATAGCCAAGAGCTATATTTTAAATGTACTCTTTTAATTCATTAAAAGAGTACATGTTATTGTCTTGAATTTTCACTCTCACAATGTAGATTTTAATGAAGGCATGCAATGCACCTAAGAGCTTACTTTGCATACATCAGTACAGCATAAAAATGCAGGAATTTCAGCACAAGCGCTTTCAATAATTTTTCAAAGGTCACCTTACAAGCCAGGAAGATCCAGAACCAAAAACCAAATTTGCTTACAAACCGGTTTCCTTTTGCAAGGCAAAAGAATTTACTTCTGATGTTCTTTCCTGGTGAATTAATATATTCCTCAATAATTTTAAATAAAATATAAAAGTCCCTTTATGTCCCTTCATACTGTGTTACAAAATAAAACATTAATAAAATAAAATCTAGAAAGGAAACACAACATTAGAAGCAATACTTCAGCTTAAGGGCCTTCCTTGAGCTTTAGCAAAACATTGAACAACATTAGATTAGTACTCCCTTTAATCTGTTAGTTTCCTGTGGTTTTTCCCACCCCCCAGACTTTTTAAAATTCTGGATTCAAAGAAGTTGGGGATTTGGTCTCTTGAGTCCAACAAGGAGGTACAATTCCATTAATGACACTAAATCTCTAGCCTTCTATTCAAAAACTATTTTAGTTTGGGTTTAAGTGTTCTTATCAAGAAATCACATCCATGTGATTTTTCAGTTTTTATTCATTCATGCTCCAGGAAAAGAGCTTGAAATAAATTCAGTGTGTGCTTGCTTATTTGGTTGTTTTTTTTTGAGTCCTTTTTGTTTGCTTACTTTTGTTTCCAATGAAACTGCTATCAGGGTGCTTTGTTGGAATACAGTCATAGTTGAATTGCTATAAAGGACTTCAGAGATTTCACGGAGTTCACAGAATATTTTGAGTTGGAAGTGACCCACAAGGATCATTGAGTCCAATTCATAACAACTCCTAAAAAAAAAAAAAAAAAAGTTTAAATAATTGACTTATGCCTAACTTCATTCAGAACAAAAACCAAACAAACAAACACCCCCCACCCCAATGAAAATTAAATATAATGAAAAACCAGAAAAGATTGTGCAACTATGACCTAATACCTAATCTATGGTCTCCTTCTTCTATAGATTTTTGAAATATTCTCATAGAGATCAATATTTTATTTCTGAAGTCAAGATCTCATTATCTTCAAAACGGTGCTTGAGACTGAGTTTACATTCACCAATACTTGCTTCCCTGAAGGCCATGTATGTCGATAGCCAGTGTTTTGGGGTTTTTTTAGCACTGTTAACATGTGAAGTCATTGAAGCAGATATGGTTGTTTGGATCACAATTTCTTTACTCCTAAATTGAGCAGGAACTCAGCCATGAGTGGCTCACTAGGAGCTATGATAATGCATTTAAAAGCACATTTATAAAATGAAAATGTATCTCTGCAAATGTATCATAAAATTGGTTCTACAGAGAACAACTGTAGATTAATTGCAAGCAGAATGTTGAAAGTAATGCCAAATGCAGATTAAACCCCACAGCTCTGTAAATGTAATACATGTTTGTTTCTTGAAAAGAAAAAAAAAATGCGTGCTCAACTTTAATATGGTAGATGCCAATTAGTTGATTCTGAAAATAAGATAAAGTTTTCTTAGTTATTTTTTTTAAACTTGAAATATTACATCATCAGAATGAACACAATTATAAAAAAAGAGTAGAAAGGTAGAAATAAACCTTTTGAAAGAGAAATATCAAAAAGAAGCAGCTTAAGATGTAAGTTATGAAAATCTTTCTTACTCTCATCTAGTCTAGGGAGTATTATGTTTGAGGTAAATATGAGCAATCAGAGAATTACAACATGAGGACAGGAGCAGAAGCAAAGTTGGAAAAAAAAAAAGAAAAAACTGTATTAGAAAAATTTGGGAATAGAAAAAAAAAAGCACAAGAATTTTAACACAGTTAAACATTTTGAAGAGAAAACTGGAAATTCAATTTTAGTTTCATCACAAGCTAACCTTACCTTTTAAAGTCTTATCCAGTGGAGAAAATCAGTAGCAACTCAGAAAATATAAACTGGTGAAAAAGAATTACATAAAATAATCTCTTAGACTTTACTAGATTGTTTGCAATAGTGACTATTATCATTTTATTGTAGAGCTGTGTTTCATTCCTTCTCAAAATTGAATTCCTTATAATGAATAAAAGAAGCAAAAGTAACAGGCAGAAATCATCCAGTCAAAGAGGTAAACATACTACCTCAAAATGAACTAATGAAAGAAAACAGGAAAGCTTTTCACATTTTGTATATTTGTTCTTGTACAGATACAGTATTGGTATGGAGAGCCAATTTTGAGTGGCACAGCCTCTTTCATTGACATCTGAAGTCATTTCAGACATTCATGAAGATCTGAGCAATAAGAAAAATAAGCACTGGCAACAAATCTGGCACTGCTGAGTTCCATGTTAATTTTTTATCTGCAGTTTCTATATTCGATTTCATCAATCTCTGACTCAAAAGATTTTTTCTTATTGTTTTTCCCTACTAACCACCAGATACATATATTCCATCGGACACAAGAAATTCATAGTGTGTTTTTTCTAATTTTAAAAAATTCCAAGCCCATGCAGTAGACACATAACTAAAAGTTTTACCAACTGTGGCTCAAGCAGAACTCAGTAATATGTTATTTTTTAAGTTGACTGATAACTTTGTTTTAGAAACCTAAAAACTGCTTAAACTTACAAAACAAACCAAAAAAAAAAGAAAAAAAAGAAACAAAGGAAGAAGAGAAAATAATACACAGCACTTAATCAAGATATCTTTAGAGTAAAAGCTGCTACTGCTTACTAGTGTCAGATGTTTTATTGTAAACCAGGAAAGAAAACAAAAACAAACTAAACAACAAACCAGCAAATAACTCCCACCACTCACTCTCTCCCTGAAATAGAAACTCTCTCTCTGCCCTCATCATCTCTGATTGTGGATAGACAAATAAGCACTCTGAATTAGATGATTTTAATAGAAGCTAGTATTTTATATGAAAAGCAAACACTGACAAGCCTTCCATCAAATTAATTATCTGAAATTTGTAAATTAATTGCTGGAAATTTCCCAATTTCTCTGTAGATTAATGATGTCACTATTTAGTTCTCATGTTTACAATTTGGTGCTAAGAATTTATTTCCAACCTGAATTTGGAAGCCAGTCTATGAAATCAATGCCTTTATAAGTGATTCAAAGGACATTATAACAAATGATAAGTTCAAGCTAATTACTTCCCGTCTTTGAAATCCCAAATAATTTTCCAGGATTTTGTTAAACTTAGAACATGGCACTTGTCCAATCTAGAAGCTACAGAAAAGTGTATTTTAAATGTACCAATTTTTTTTATGTATTTTGCATCATTTTAACCTATTCATTGGTCAAATTGTACAATTGTACAAAATTGATGTAAGATTGATAAAGATGTTTCATTTGCCTAGATGTTTCAGAAAAAAAAAAAAAAAAGAGAGAGATAAAAACCCTGTGTTTTACAGAACACTGAATTCAGGAGCCAATTTAAAATAAACTTATTGTGTTTCATACAAAGCAGCAAAATATTAGCCTATTTTACAGGTAACAAAATCAATCAAGATTCTCTTAAATTCACAGATACTCTAGAGGTTTAAATGTTGACTTGATTGAGCTTTTAATGTGAGACTGGCATTCAAATAAAGTAGAAAATGGCATATAAACAAAAGGTGAAATCTTAGAACAACTAATTCTGAAACCATTTCCAGGCACAGAGGAGAAGAAGGTGATTAAGACTGGTCAGCAAGGATTCACAAAGGGGAAGCCGTGCCTAATCGGTCTGATAGCCTTCTGCAGCAAAATGACTGGGTAGCTGAGGGGAGAGCAGAGGATATTTTGTTCCTTGTCTTATGGAAAGCTTTTGGCTCTGTCTCCTATGAGATCCTCTGAGACAAACTGATGAAGCAGGGGCTGGATAAGCACAGAGGTGGATTGAAAACTGTCTGAGCATCTGAGCCCAGAGCTTGATGGTGAGTGGCATAAAGTCTAGTAATTGGCAGTGTAATATTACTGGTTGATGGGACACAGTGTACCCTCAGTGAATTTGCAGATTACACAAAGCTGGGAGTAGTGGCTGATATGCCAAAGTGTTGTGCTGACATTCAGAGAGACCTCAGCAGTCTAGAGAAAACAGCTGACAGGAATCTCATGGATTTCAGCACAAGGAAGTATAGGGAAATATGAAGGTCTGCCCCTGGATGGAACAACCTCCCAAATATGTGCTGGGGAGTGGTGCTAGCAGCACTGGTATGTTTTGAGGACTAACCAGCTGGAAAGGCGACATTTCAGAAAAGGACCTTGTGGGAAAATGGTAAATACTAACTTGAACATGGTGATGAAAAGGCATAGTAGTATCCTGAGCTGTATTAGTTGAAGTATTATCAGCAAGTCAAGGGAGGTGATCCTTCTCCTCTGCTCAGCACTGATGAATTCTAGGCTCTGCAGTTCAAAAAAGACATGGACATATTGAAAGGGTCCAGAAAAGTGCTAAAAAAATAATGAAGGACTGGAGCATCTCACATATGAAGAAGGGCTGAGAGAGATAGGACCGGTTAGTCTGTAGAAGTGGAGGCTTTGGGTGGTAATCTCATCAATGTCAAAAAATAGCTGATGGGAGAATGCAAAAAAGATGGAGCTCTTTCCTGTGGTGCCCAGTGACAGGACCAGAGACAATGGACACAAAGTGAAACACAGGAAACAATTTTTTTAATTGTGGAGATGACTAAGCACTGACACAGGTTACCTGTAGAGGTTGGGGAAATATTCAAAAGCCCTCTAGACATGGTCCTGGGTAACCAGCCTCAGCTGTCCCTACTTGAGCTGGGGGGTGTTGGACCAGATGACCTCCAGTAATCTCTTCTGACTGCAACATTTCTGTTATGCTGTGGAAGTATTACACTTTATGAAAATCAGTTTTAAGCATCTGCTTTGTGAAAGAGAATGCAAATGTTTTCAGCATTTCATGAAGATCATTAAAGGTGGCTTGTGGAGACCTGAGGGAGGGAATTTAGAATCCCTTACGTACACTAGGTACGACAGTGCATGCTAATGATAAATTATATAAATTGCATAAGGAGTGGTCTATATAGTAAAAATTCTTCTGAAAAAAAGTAATTCAAAGAAATAGTAGAGTGGAATCTTATGAGTGAAACATAAAAGCAAGTGCTACAAAATTAAAGTCAGAGAAGCTATTGTTGAACTGAAAAAAACCAAGTTTCATTACTTTGACAGCTGCTACATAGAGATGGATGTTAATATATAACAGAACAAAAGTACTAATATAATTTTAAAACAATGCCAATTAAAATGATAAGCCAACAATTGAGGAGGAAGTTAATATCAAAACTACTGCTTAAAAGCTTAAAATGTTTGGAAGACAAACAAAATAAAACAGCTATTATTAAAGATTAAAACTGCCTTGTTTTTCTCTAGGTTCATGCTGGACTCCCATTATACCTGATAAACTCAAATCACTGTCATGTCATTGCCTCAAATGTTTATTAGGAAGACATATATACACACATATATGTGGCTGATAAAATAGTTGTAAAATATCTCACCCCAGAAACCTCTACTAAGAGGAGCATGAAAAAAAAAGAAGTCGTATCAATGAACCTGAATGAGTGTCATCAGCTGTGATAGCTAATGATAAAAATCCTGTCACGTACTGAACAAACAGAATTTGTCGTTCCTACTTGGTGCCAGCTATCAGCCCTGGGATACCAGCCAAGCAACCTGATGGACTTAATAGACCCTTCATGTAAAATTCTGTAAAACAGGTTAAGGGGAAAGATGCCAGCTGCATGGGAATTACATTCCTTCTGATTGTCAGTTTAACTTTTTGAGCACTAGGTTGTGGTATTTCAGATTAATCATTAAGCCTAACTTACTGTCAGTCAAGCAAACCACTATGAAGGCAGTGAGGTTAATCTGAAAACTGTTCAGAATTCAATAGGCTAAATTATCTCTGCTTTAATTCTTTAGCATTTTTTTTTTTTTGTGGACAAAACATTGTAAGCAAAAAAGACAAATCTCACTCCCTTTGAGAAACAGCTCTAAACGTGGTCCTGTAGCCCTAGGAAACACAACCAAGCTTTTTCTTGTAGAACACAGATGTATAAAATTATCCCCATCATGCAGAAAGAGGGTTTCTTCACTGCTGCCCATCCCCACAAACAAGTGCTCCTAATATATGAAGCCTATCACTTTAAAGGATGAGTCTGGTTACAAGCTGCTGCCACATGCCCCCTAGTGCTGTAGGAAATGGGCATCTTTGTTCCCTGGGGACCACGTTGCTCAGACTGGTGTATTTTGTATGTGCTCTGACCTCTTTGCCAACCAGGAGGATGAGATGGGTGCTCCTTGCCTCTTCTAAGCTCTACCTCCTTTAAGGGAAAGCTGG
The DNA here is from genome assembly GCF_003031625.1 of Empidonax traillii. Classification (NCBI taxonomy): domain Eukaryota; kingdom Metazoa; phylum Chordata; class Aves; order Passeriformes; family Tyrannidae; genus Empidonax; species Empidonax traillii. The sequence goes on from NW_020955646.1 coordinate 165,416, forward strand.
TTGTTTCATCTACAGTACCCTTTCTCTGTCCTCTGTCTCTCCTACAGAAACCACCTCAGTCCCTGAACAGCAGGACACCTATCATGGTGGAGAAACAAAGGAAGCTCCGTCCATAACCCTTTTTACTCTTTCCTTTTTTATTCCTTTAGTCTTTTTCTCAGACACCTTTTCAAGAGATACTCTCTTTGTCTGCTTTCTCAATTTGTGCAGTAGAAATTCTTCATTTATAGCAATAATATTTCTCCATTGGCTGAGATTGTTTATTCTTCATTCTTTTCTTATTTATAACAATAATAGTGTCAAAACAAAACAAGCATCTACTCAACTGCAGTAAATTATTTGGCATTCCCTGCTCTGTGCAGAGTAGAAATAGATGAAGTTTATTTCATAAAGTGAATGTTTTCAGGCTGTAACATGCCCTACATGAGTACTACTCAAAGGCAGAATTTAACCTTTCTTGTCTGGTTTAAAATGCTCAGCTACTCTCCCATAGTTTCCAGCAATTTTTGGCCCTGAATTTCTACCAGTCTTATATAAGCAATTACTTAGAAAACATAGTACCACTTGAAAAAACAAGTGATTTATAATGGAAGGTTACTTCTGCAATTTGTGGTGTTATTGGATGCTGTTTAAATAGTTAACCCCCAAAATACTGATGTCTGTTCCCCTGAGAAGCTTCTCTTTTGAATTTGACCTTGAATAGTATAATGATCCTTACAGAATAAGTCAGGGCTAGACTAATACTAGAGCACCTCTTTGCAGAGAATTTCAGGCAGGTGTAAATATGTCAAGGCAGACACATGTAAGCCTATTATGGTTCTGGAGCTGAATAGCAGAGCTGCATTTAGACCAAGTTATCACAGTTTCTTCCTAATGGGGGTTTATTAGTGTGCTTGAACAATAATATGGTTTCTATACGTACACCTGGCTAGCATCTGGACAGCTCAGGGGATAGCTGGAATATTCACATGATGCCCTCAACATATCTGTTTAGTACTTACAGACACATGAACAAGGGTGACAGGAGCACTCCTGCTTGTGCCACACTTCTTTTGTCACCTTCCCAGTGGTGTCTTCTACCGTCTGTGCTGCATACTATCTGTGCAGCATACTATCTGTGCTGCATTGGGTACCATTATTCCTAGTGTTTTTGGTGAACTCATAAAGCATTCCTTGTCCCTTTCGCAGAAACACTTCTTGTCTATCTATGCAGTAAAGTAAATAATTTCCAGCTGTTGAAGGATGGGATCAATACCCATATTAACAATTTTTTTTTTAAATTAGATTTACTATGGCTATACTTTTAAAAATTGGAGGTAAAAGCAGTTCATGAGGAAGAGAGATGTTGTACTTACAGTGAAATAGATGGGGGAAAAGAGATGAGAGTTTAGATATCCTGTAATCAAATTGAATTGATGGTAATTTCTGAGGCAAAATGACATAGCTCCATGGCATGACCCCGAAGTATACATACCTTAAGTGTTCTACAATAAAGTCAGACCTATCTCAAGAAAAATATAACTGCAAAAGACCAAATACTTTAGCATATCATACACAAAGGAGCAATAAAAATAAAAAATAAAATCACAATCTTGTAACTAAAGGGCAGTCACCTTTTACTCACACAATGCCCCAGGCTGCTTTTAGGTGATGGCTAGTCAGCTTGGGATTCAAAGGTCAACCCTTAGAACAATATAGGTGGGCATTTTGTGAGTATGATTGTTCATATTCCTCATACGTCCTAGGCTCATAAACAGCCTTTAAGCCAATCATTTTCCAAAACTGTGATGAGATTTCAGTTACTTTTAAGTCCCTGTTATCTACCATTTTTATCCTCTCCTCCAGCAACTGAATTCATATAGGTAAGCCACAAACAAGCATGATTTGTTTAGCAGTGGATGCTGCACTAACAGTTATGTGTCATTTGACAGAAAAAGCACTTGGGAAGGAAAATTACTGAAATATTAAAGTTTGAAAGCCTTGTGTGAGTCTATTTTGAAATGAACCCTTTAAGAAAGAACAAGAATTATTTACAAAATTGGTTTATGAGAAGCCAAAAATGAGGATGTAGAATAAAAACACTTCATGGGAGAATCTAGTATTTCTAACCAAAGTGTTCAACTGATAAATGACATAAATGTATTAAAACCTAGAATTAAAAATCCCATCCTGTTGCCACTGAAAAGTTAATCACAGTATGAAGCTAATCCTGGATATCAGGATTTTCCCACCAATAAGCTCTGTGGTATATAAAGTAGACCCTACAGTAGCACATCTATGCTTTACATGCTAAGACTTGAACCCATATGAACTATCTTAAATATAAATAAAAAAGAAAGAAAAAGAAAGAAAGAAAATGAAAAAGAACCACAATAATCAGCATTTAAGTTAATATAGGAGCATGAAAGGATGTATATAATCATCTACTTAGTGGAAGCTGCTTGTGCAGTAATTCTCAGTAAGCATTAGCTCTTTAGTTCTCCTATAAAGCAATAAAAATTCACTGCTTAAATAGATGAAAAACTATTTTCTACAATCATCAGAAAAATAAATAAATAAATATATAAAGCCAGCAGACCTAGCTGTATTTCATTAGTATTGTTTCAATAACTTTGTAAATAAGTTGAGCTGATGGAAGCTTTCAACACCATAAATAGCATACTGCAACAGTGAAGATATATTAAACTAGTGGTTCGAAAACCACGAGCTTACTCCTATCACTTTATTCCAATATTTTGCAGTGAGGTGCAGAAACCCAATAGACAAGGTTCTTAATGAAATTTTTGGGCTAATCAAGAAATGAGGAATAATACTAAGATATAACTGTGGGGCAAACACTTTCAGAATTGTTCCAGTAGTATAACACTTTAAAAAACTGCTCAGTGTTAAAGCATATGAATACAGTCTTAATGAGCCCATGTGCTTCTACAGACACTCAGAATTTCCAGCAGTGCAACTACTTAATGATTTTTTTCCCATTCATTAGTCTAAGCAAACCTGCATGAAACATTACCACCAGTAAATATCTCCATACTTAGAAGAAAAAAAAAAAACCAAAACAACAAAACACTATAAATTTCTCCACATTGACATAATTTTAAGGACTTTTTAAATATGATTTCTCACTGTATGGATGATTGATTGCCCCAGCTGATAATCCTGTCTCAGTAAAAAGAAAAATCCCTTCTAAGAAAATCAGTAGGCACTTGTTTATTTTCCACTTGTTTTGCATAAGATGGGGTTAAGTGTGCACTGGGGCTTCATCATATTGGTTTCAGGTGGTAGGAATTTAGAACATGTGTTGTAAATTGGATAATTAGCTTTTTTGATGAGGAAGCATGCACACTCAAAAAAGGCATCTGAGACTAGAAGAAGAAAGTTTTTGAAAGCTATAATGTCAGATTGAGTTGGACTGTTGCCTGGAATGCACTCAAAGATTAATCTAAAAACTGGAAGTGTAAATAATATTGAAGAAAGTAGTTGTTTTGTCAGAAGATTATATTTTGCTCCATTTATGCAGTTTCCATGTATGTACTTTTGAAAGCTCAAAGGATGGATCAAGGTATAGTGTCATTTTAAAACAATCACAAAAGAAGGAAAGTTGATGTTTGTATCTCAGATTCATCTCTACAGCTTAGCTTTTAATGGCTTCTCAAGGTCTAAATTTTTTCTAGTTTCTTTGTTTTTATGTTTTATTATCAAAGATGAATTATGACAATTTTCATACTTTGGTTTTGAGATACATGACATCGGTTTTATTTCTTGCCCTCCCTTATCCTTTTCTAAGGTACACATTGTAGAGCTACCCTTCAGCAACTACTATGAGAGATAGTAGTAAGTGGGTAGGAATACAAAAACTCTTCTGGGTATACCTAGTTTAAACCTAACTTTTTTAAGGGTATGCCAACTCCTGAAAAATGATAGGGAATAATAAATTTTCAGGAAGTCAGAAGCAATAAAACATATGTGAATTGTCTAAATTTGATCAAACAAAGAAATAAGCATGAATTCCTGGGTTTGGGATGATATTTATCTAAGAAAGCAGAATTTGTATGCTTTCTCTAGCTACATATGCATAATACAGTTGTTTGCACCTCTTAAGTCATCAAACAAACCAAACAGCCTAGACTTTGAGCTCATCTGTGAGCTAACAGCTTTCTAGATAAGCAGATGGTTATGCAACTTATTGTGTACCTTTCCTTTATCCCAGCTGTAATATTTCTGGATGTAACTATTACACTTGGCAAAAATTTTCTCTAAAGTCAAACTGGCAACATGTTGCTTTTTCTTCTGAGTTACCTCAGCAAGAGAGATGACAGAAAGTTTTATACGAACACATCAAACAACACTACCTCTTTACTGCTGATGTTTGGACATCTCTTATTATGGCTAATTTTGGGGTTTTTATGCCACTTCTGCCTCTAGCTTCACTGTGTTCCTCTTGAGGACATCCCTACCCTTCAGTGCATTGAATGTCTTTCTCAATTTGGTGTTATCCATGAACCTGGTGAAGCTGCACTCCCCATTAGTGACCATGGAATTGTTACTGAGCTTAATAGTTATCTTCAACAAGCTCCAAGGAATGCCACTAGATTGAACAATGGTGAACTAGCCAGTTTCTCACCCATATTGTAGTCTACCCATAGAACCATACTGATATTTTTCTTCTTTATTTAGAGTACCTCCTAGACGGCCCGTGGGATCAGTCCCGTAATGTCCATCTGACTCCTGCGTCAAACAGCTGACACCTGAAATTCTTGGATTGCTTGTACCAGACTGTGCTGTTCTCCAAGCAGATTTGGGGGTTGTTGAGGTCCACTTTGAGAAAGAAACTTCTGTCCTTTTTTTTTCCCCATTTCTTGTACAAACTGACATAAAGATAGCCTTATCTTTTCATGAAACATTTCCTGTAGACAAGTAATACCCTTTCTCAGATATCGTTAAACTCTCAGACTTCAAATGTCAAATAATTATTAAAAACATAAAAAGACATTCATCATAAATGAATACGAGATCAGATAATTTGTATTTAACAATCTATTTATATCTATCGTAGAAACTTTTTCCCATTATCACTTCCCTAGTAAGGGTTGTGAAAATGCTTGCCACCGCACCATCACGAACTTACGAGCTGCAGTGAAATATCTCTAACCTGCCATTCTAGGAGAACAAGATAATGGAAAGTATCTCTGATGTCCCATGTCTCTGCAATAGTAGGACTGCTGTTAGGTGTTTCTAAGGATATTTTGTTCCCTACAAGGGAAAAATAAAGGTCCAAATTCTTCTTTTAGCTTAAGTTGCAGAACTCCTGGTACGTTTTTTTTCTGATAGTCTTTCAAACTGCATTGCACAGTGATACTTCTGCCTTCTTGCGTTTGGTTCCCTCCTGCTCTTTACCTTTTTTTTTTTTTTTTTTGGTTGTTTTTTTTTTTTTTTTTCTTTTAAAGGAGCACATAAAAGAAACATCAAGGAAATTCTCAGAGCAAAAAATGCACACTTGTCAGCATCCTACAAGTCAATAAATCAATAAGGGGGAGAAACTCGGAAAGATAAAATTGTTCTATATGATTTCTGGAGAAAACGAAAAAAAGTGTGTATTTTACGAGGAATGTTAGGAATAGTCATTTATGTCCTGGACAACACAAAGGAAAATTAGAAAGGTGTTACAAGCTGGATTTAATTTTCAGTGTCCAGAAATATTATTCATTTGCACCTACCCTGGTAAATGGTAATCCTAACTACTGTTAGTTCTAACCCATTATGTCAGCTTTATTAACAGTCTGCAGATCTCTACTTTATCCCTAAGGAATGAAGTCTCCAGAGAGCTCTGCTACAACAGCTGTATGGTGCATTAGGTTGTTCACACAATTACTTACATTATAAGTTTTTTCATGGACAGCAGAAAAAGCAAACAGGAAAGCATCAACCAAGTAGATTCTTTTTTGGATTTCTGCTGCTCCAAAATTTTTCAGGTTTATAGCAAAAGCAATCTCTTTAAGGATCTTTTTTAGATTTGTTCTCTAATCATCAGGTTCTTAATGTCTCTATCATTTCCAATAACAATGGAAAATAACTTCTGAAATCCTTTTCTGCTGCAATAAATCTTGCAGATGGCTTGTGGGTTGTTAGATGGCTAGGGTTTTTTAGTGAATCTGAACCATCTATCACATAGGAGCAGTTAGACAGCAGAAGACCAAAAAACTTCTCTGCTGGACAAAGAATCTGCAAATCTAAACATGTAGTGAACAATCAGGAGTTTCATATTGCAAATATACACTGAAGAAATACCAAGATTAAAAACACATTTTGGACAAATTCTTACAAATTACAGTAGTTCTAATATTGTTTACTTTTTCTCTGCTAATGCAGATCAACAGAAGGGTAAGAGTTGCTCTCTCCTCTCTTCAGAGGCAATTCAAAGAAACAATTATTCCTTAGTTTCTGACTATGGTTTCCCCTTGAAAACTCTACAGGGATTGTAGAGTTACAGGTAGCAACTACAGAGATGTTACTGTTTGTAAGTGACTTAGTCTCAGTATAACACAGGCCCCAGGACCTGTGAGCTATTCTCTGGAATTTTCTTGGCCTGAGTGGATACATTTCATAGTGCTTTTTTTGCCATAAAAGAAATTACCTAATGACCAGGTAACTATTATCTAACTTCTTTTAGCTTTGTTTAGCTTTATGTAAACATGTGGTGTAACTATATATACAGATGTATCTTTGTTTTAATTATTTGAAAGATTTATTGGCTGTAGAATGAACCTATGGTCTTAGAATGAAATTCAACGTATTATAAAAGCACAAAATAAGAAGAGACCTTGAAAGTTTTGGCATAGGATGCTGTCACTGGAACAGGACGCTACAGGGTGCAAACAGCTTAGTAGGGCTTAACTTCTGATCACAAAAGGTTTGCAATATCAGGAGCTGGCTAAAACGAGAGCTTTAGAAAAAAGAAGTATTCAGCCTATGTAGAACAAACTATAGAAATTATATTCAGACCTTTAGACCAGGGATGAAAGATTAAGGGATAAAGAATGTCAGCAAACATACAAAAAAGTCCCCAAGCAAATCTTTTGGTCGCATGCAAAAAAGTGACATACAAAGTGACATACAAAACCAGAACTGATTAACTCAGGTATATATAAAATTTTTATTTTTACCAACTTTAGTAATACCCAAGAAAACACAGGCAGACCTGCAAAAAATTGACTGTAGTTCAGGAGCTGAGAAGTGAGCTGAATATTTCAGAACCCACATCTTGTGTCTAGCTAAGGAGTTAAGCAGCTACATGAATCATTTGACCTCTTTTGGCCTTGATTTCATGTCTCTTTCTCTGTATTTTCTGAAACTTGTGATATCAAAATAGCTTTCTCCTCAAGGAACTGACTTGAAAACCTTTAGCTGTTAATAGAATACTATGAAGCAATAATAATCATTCAAGACTGACAGGAGCTATTGCCAAATAAAAATATTGAGTTTTTAAAAATAAATCCAAATGTATGTGAAGGTAGAAAGACAAAGTAGAATCCCTATACCCCTTATAAGATTGGTGAAAGAAGATGAAGCTTTGGCCATGATTATTCAGCAAGTTAGTGCCCTCAGTGACATGAAGGAAATGTATTAGTAGGAGGTCTTTGCTGTGGAAGGTCTGCCATGTATAATGCAGTCCCATAAGGACAGATGACTCATTTTGAAGCACTGGAGAGTCCATCTTGCCCTGAATTTCTGTGGTGCCTGAGGTAGTGGCAACACAGGATGGCAAGGAAGTTGAACAATTTACTCCAGTTTTTAGGTGGTTGTTGGTGGGTGAGATGTACCACAGTGGATGCAAATGCCTGTGGAAACTGAGTAGGATGTTTTGGTTTTCAGTGATGGAAAAGAAGGGTAAGACTTTTGTGACAATAAGATGCCTTGACAAGAAGAATCTGGATTATGCATTCCTATAGTCGCTGTAATGGATCTTTAAGAATGCTCATAAAATATTTGTTAAGTAATTGTAATAATATTTTTAATTCATAAGTGTTGTAAGCAGACAGGCATTTGCAACCATGAAATGAAGTTCACTGAATATAAATGAAATGTAGCCATATTAAATTAGATGTTTGAAAGCATAGAATAAGATGTTTAAGTATAAGCTTCTTTTATTACCTGTTTTACATCTGTTGAACATCTTGTCTGGACTTGTCAAAGTATTTGTACATATTGAATAAATAGTAAGTTATTGACTAAGCTATTTTTATAATTATTATTAATAATAATTAATAGTAATTAATTATATAAATAGTAATTCTATTTATATAAAAATATAATATAGAATACATATACAATTAATTATTAATTATTATTATTATGGGAAATATCTTTGGTTTACTTTGATTTAAATGAATCTGCAAATTTCAGAGACAATATTCGCGTGGGTGGTCAGAGTGATGAAAGATAATGGGATGTCAAATAATTAAACAGGTAGTCTAATACTAATTTAATTTCATGGTCAGCATTTTATTTTATCTACTGCATTGTACAGCTTTGGTTCATATTTGATTTTTCTTTTCTTTTCTGGACTGAATGTTGCTGTCATTTCATAGTTATTTTAGAAACTAGAATATCCTTGTCCTGTTTAATTACTCTTCTGGATAAGTGCCAAGTATAATAGCAGATTTATTTTTTTTTTAAGTACTATTTCCAGAGTGGATGATCTGTATTTCTGTCATTACATTTTATCAGTTTTCTTTCTCTCAGGACATCCAGGTTCTTACATATATCTCAGGTGTCCTCACTATTAATAATGGGGAATATTTTTGATATTTTTAAGTCCGGTTTACAGAATCAGCATATAAAAAATTCTTTCTCCACCTCCTAAGCTACTAAAATATTTGTCCAAGATATCCTTTATAAAATCCCTTTTCAGAAGCACTTCTGATGACAGAGCCTAATTTACCCACAACAATGTCAGAAGGAATTTTTTGTATATCTGTAGGGAGGCTTGCATCCTTTTAAGATTTAATCCAACAACTTCTGCTGTATTCTTTTGGTCAGATATATGTAAGCAGATTTTATTATCTCTCTACAAGCCAAATCTACTTGAACCTCCATATGCGGAGTATTATCTAAATTGTAAACTTTAATATTATGAAAGAATTAGCTAAATCACAATTAAAATGTATGGGCAATTAAACGCCTTTGAAATTCCAGTCCTGTTTCTGCTATTTGAGAGTTTTGTGAAGTAGTGATGGCTTCTAATTTTATTTATTAATATTTGTTCTTAATGTCCTATATCTAACTACCTTTACTGGCAAATATCCTGTTGAGTCCTATGCATATTTCTGAGTAATGCTATTATATCTTTTCTGTGGATAAAGTGTTTGATACTGATCCAAGCAGTCTCTATGCATGTTTTATCCTTCTGTGCATTGAAGTTAAATGTCACTATTTCTTGAATTCTGTATATAAGGCTGATATGGACCCTTATATGAAGAATTTCTCTTTTTCCAAACAAATATGAAAGCATTCAAATTATTGTTGTAAACATACTGTTTTAGTGCATATAAATTTACTTTATTTTTCTTTATAAATACAGGTTTACCAATTTTCTGGTGAAGAAATGTTACAGATTTTACTAATAAATACTGATATTTTATATATATAACTTCTATTTGCTTACAGTCTGAATCAAGGCTAAAATGTATTCCTTGTCAGAATGCAAAATCACATAATCTCCTTCTTCATAACTTCTGCTCCTTAGAGAGCATATAGTAGATCTGACTTTGAAACATAAAATGCACAGTCTTTCGAACAAATTTTGCTCTCATCTGATAGGGTTACCCATAAAATTAAGAATGAGTGTTAAAACAACCAGATTTCCAATGCAAATTTTGAAAGCAAAGCTATGAGTGTAATGACAATACCTGTGAGAAAATGAAATAGTAAAATTATGCAAATTAAAGACTAAGACTATCCTCAATGGTGTGGAGGATTTCTTCTCAGTGTTATGACAGTAAAACACCTACATCAGGATATAGAAAGTGAAAAACAATTCAAAACTTTTTATTTTCATTGAATGGATAAAATAAATACGTTTTTCCTAGCAGAACAATGAGTCTGAAGCTGCAATACATTATCGAATAATTTATACTTTTTATAACTTCGAACATCTAAATGTTAAGCATTTATTAGTATATGCATAGTTTTAATTTCCTTGGTTTTTAAATAATAAAACCAATAACACAACACTGAATCTGTAGGAGTGAGGCTGAAACAGAATGCCAGAAAAATCTCTTCAAAGAATCATACAGAAAAGCAGCGTGTATGAGCATACTGCCTTTGACAGTCAATAAGTCTTCTTTATATTCCCTTGGGCAGGTCATGAACAGCTGAATATTTATTTACTATCTTGTACCATACTTGCACTCTTCATATCAGCCAATAACATGGTGAGTTCTAGCTACTAATCATTTTTTAAAAGATTAAGGTAGTGGAGGATTCTATTGGTAAAACCATTGCACAATTTAATAGATTTCATCATCAAGAACTCTGATTTATAGCTTATCTTTTATTAATTTCATGGCATTCATTATTGTGATGTCTTTAGGTGAATAATTTTTGCTTCCTCAGAATGTTTACTTTCTTCAAAAAAGAAGGCAATTCTACAAAATCTTTTTCTAGACATTGTTCATCTAAATGACAGGAAGTATGAAATTATTAGGTCAGTTCAGTGGTTCTTTTCTTACATGTGGAAATGAATTGACTTAAGGCATGACTTAGATTGAATACCATGAATCCAATCAGATGCAGCCCAGTAACAGCTAGGAATAACTTTTTTCAGATCAAAACATACCATTTCTCTGTTATGCAAACACAATTTTAAGCTTTTTTCAGTTAAAGACCATTGTAGACCATTATTCTCTTTCATATAGAAATTACTGACAATGGCATGCATTGGTAGCAAAAATTGCATGGCCATGGTAAGCACTAGTTACAAAATTATTTATTGTTAAGTACCTTATGGGAAAAAGGGAAAATTATAAAGGCAAATACGGTTGAGTCTTCAAGGTTATTTCCCCACATAAATGGACAAAATCTCTGGGTTGAGAAAGGATCAGACACTGTTATCCTTTTTGTGCTAAATACAACCTGAAAACATGAGGAATTCTCTTAATTCCACTGGGACCATCTGTGAAATAAGGATTTGTTTAGAGTATAACACACTTAAATCTATAGACCTAATCCTAAAAATGTAGTTTTCACTATTTCCAACAATCAGCACATGTATAGTTGTTCTCTTTTTCTCTATTCCTCTTCATGGAGCAAATGACTAAGATGTATGATCTTAAATAAAAGTTACTTTGCCACATCTGTTTGAGAGTGATTGGAGTAAAAAGTTAGAGCCATTAATACAATATTTTTACTTGTGAAGCTTTTAAAGCTTTTTTGTAGCTGTTTATCCATATTGGCATCCCAGCATGAGACTGGAAAGAATAATTTATTTTTTTTTTTTTTTATGAAGCAGGTGCCGCTTCATCTGCACCTGTTTGGATGGCCACTCTACCCCCCACTCCCCGTTACATATCTTTCCAACTATAAATATAATGAATAATGTTTCTGTCCTTATCAGACCTCACACTGGAAATCTCTCTTGATTTTCAAACTCCTCCACATATTTTATTTTTAGCTACCAGGAATTTAAACTTTGCACTGGCACCTTTCCACTAAACCTACATGCCTTGGTTTTCTTCAGTTATGAATAAACATGATGGAAACATTGCAGAGCTTGTATTTTGCACGCCTTTTTTTGTGTTTTTGTTTGGGGTTTGTTCATTTGTTTGTTTATTCCTTGCATAAACTTTCCTGACTCTCTGTAATTCAGTTGAACTTACCTAAAATCTTACTTAAAAACAATAAAAAAAGGAAAACAGAAAGAAATATGTTGTATAATTTTCTTTATCCTTATGCCAGCCTTTAGCTGATTGAATCAGTTGATTACGTGATGTAATTTCTGTAAAATGAGTACCTGATGAATGAGAGATGAATGAAAAACAGATGGGTTGTTTTCTCCAGACAGACCATTTTGAAAACATTTGATGACCCCACTTCCAAAATTGCTACAGGGTAGTGGTAAAAGTAAGAGTAAAGATATATTCTGTGACAGCTTTATATTCATTACAGAATGCTTGGAAAAAATACAGTGGGAATTTAATTTGGAAATCTTACTTGAGACTCACAGAATGATTCAGGATAATTTTCAAAGTGGATTAATATTAAAGCATTTTATTATCTTATTATCTAATGTCATACATAAAATTTTATAACCATCAGTTTAGCATTTTAAAGATTCTTAATATTGTTATAATAAAACTGACTACTGCAGCTAATTTTATATTCCATAGTAAAAAAATAAATCTGTGCTGGTAAATCAGTCACCCTTTAAACTCTTAATAGAACTAAAAATGCCTCTATTTGGACAACATTTTGTTCTAAGTCAAGTAATATATATTATGTGGTCGGTCGCAGTATTTAAGTTAAATATTGATTCTTTTTTCTATCTTATTTGCTAAATTAAGTATCAGTTTACACATCTTCCAACAGTTTCATTAAAAACTAAAATGGCAGCAAATACTTGCTCGTGTTGTAATTGGTCTTGATTTTTATACTGATAGGAAAAGACATTTGTTTTAGTTTTATCATCTTAAGAATAATAAATAGATGATTCTATGAGCACTTCTAACAACTGTATTAGAATATCTAGGGTCTACTTTTTCACACAAGTATATTTATATAATGAAGCATTATACAAATATGTATGTTTAACTTTGGTTAATGAATGTATTCAACTGCAACAGCAAAAGTCTGCCTTAACTTTGGAAATGCTTTAAAGCTTATGGATGATAGAATGTTTTCAACATCCATTTATGGCTTCTACTCCTCCTTTTTTACATGCAAGAACCAAGTTTTCAGTATCCAGAAGAAGACCTAGATATCCAAAACAGCACAGTTTGCATTCAAGCACTTAAATAACCACAAGCTTTTCAAACAGCAGGCTCCATCCCCTCACATCATGACACCCCTGGTGTGATTTTTCAAGAGATTTCTACATTCAAGACTTTCTGTACTAAAACCCTTTGGCTCCTATTTTTCCATGTTTAAATGCGGGATGATCTCTTTTTTTAAAAATCCACAGCAGGTTTTTTGTTGCTGAGATTTAGGAAAATAAAAGAACCAACCAAAGGGTACCTAATCCACCACACTTCTATGGGAGGTGTACATGCCTGCAAGTTGTTTAAAGTGAGGTCCCCAGTCTGCAAGGTATTCATAACTCTGATCCGCATCTGACATGTTTGAACCCAACGAGCTGAGGGATCCTGCCAAGGATCCAGTCCCCTCAAACGCATAGGTCTGAAGTGAGTCATATGGAGGAACAGTAGGATCTGTATTTGCTTCTTCAAGCTTTTCTGAAATGAATTGCCTGAAGATTGCACTGTCGGGGCCAACCTGCAGAGACTGTCTGTAGAGGCTGTGGATTTCGGAGGTGACCGTCCTCCGAGGTTTGTGTGTTCGCATGAGAGTCCGTGTCCTCAGTGCTGAAATATCAAAGGCTTCTGTGTCCTCCTCACCACCTCCTTCATCATCATAACTGACAATGTTCTCTCTGAATTCTTCCATTTTCTCTGAAAAAGGAGATTTCTTCTTCTGCTGCCTTATGGTTACAATTGCCAAAAAGAACACTTACCAAGGGAAAAAAAAAAAAAAAGAAGAGAAGAGCAAAAGGAAAGATTAAGCAGATAAAAAGAACCAGAGAATTTGAATATGCTTGGAAAGACTTAAATGGTAACTTTTCTTAAGATCAGTGCTGTTATAAAGTGAAACTCCCTTAGTAAATTTATAGAGCTGTAATTTTTATGGATTTTATGGTTTTGAGATGAGCAATGGGTGTGTTGGGAAAACGGTTACAAAGGGACTTATAAAATAGTTGAATGAAATGGAGCAGTTCTTTTTGTAGATGTGAGTTTGGAACTGATGGATACACAGGTTATGCTTTTTGAAACTGCTTTTTTTATTACATAGTATATCCATTTCACATTCAGAATTTAAATTGTTAATCTCTTACTGTCTCTCTGATCAAAGCCCCAGGAAGATCAAATGAAAAATGAGACAATGAGTAAGATATCCTCCTCATCTAGTTGAATCATTCAGTTCCACAGGCTATGTAGAATGCAGTCTAACTATTTCTGTTATGTTGTTTTGCAGACTCTCACTAAATTTTGTGTCGTTTATTTGTCAAGGTCTATGAAGATGATCTCATTTCTTTCATACATGAAAACTTTTTAAAATTTTTTTTTAAAGCATTATTTTTAATCCCACCTAAATTCATTTTTAACTGAATGATCTCTTTGAATTAGTCTATGACGTTCAAGAGATTAATGATTTCAGTTTTTAACTATAATCAGGTGAAGTTCTACTTAAAAAGTAAGTAGTTTGTGGTCTGTAATTTTTCCTCAGGACATGAAATGATCCAACTGCCAACAATTACAGGATTTTACTTAACAACCAAATAAAACTTGAAATGAACACTGATCTGCCTGTAAACTTTAACTGTCTAAAAGGCACAAGGCAGATCTAACCTCAAATTTAACTAAGGTGACTGGAAGGGCAGGCAAGCCTGTTCCTGTGTTCTCTGTTGGAAACCAGGAGATGGATGCAGAGTGCATCTCTGGACTTCGTTATGGAGTTAAGAAATGGCTGATATCTTGCCAAGAGGACTCCCATTTAGACATAAAAATTATGAGGTTCCCTTCCATTGTTTTCACCCTTGCCCTATCTATTCAATGCCTAAGTACGGATAAATAAAACCAAATATATTATTTTCGTAGGCAGTTTTGGTTCTGCAGTTTCCTGTATGTCATCAGATCTTGAGAGTTCAAACCCATATGAAGTTGCTGAGTCATAGCTACCAATTATGTGTGCTGCTTCTTGACAACCCATTTTAGTCTGAGACTAAATTATAGGGTTCTATTTTAGGAGAAATTTCAATGAGTTTTCATCAAGATATTCAGTCAGGAGGTGAAAGGTACAACAGGAAATTATTAGAGTTGGCTCCTATTCCATATTCATATTCCATATTCATATTCCATGTGCTAAGGAAAATAAGCAATAACCTTGTGGATAGAATACAGAATATATGTGATATAAGCTCAAATTAATTCCATTAAATTTATTTGATTTGTCTTTTCTGTCTTCTGTTGCTACTATAGCAGATCAAAACACATTAGTATAGAGCTGCAAGCCTTCATTTTCAGGCCTCAGCTTTGTTGTAGGTAATGGTGATAAATATATTGTATGCTGTAATTTATAGACTAGTAGAGGTCAAACTATATAATGAAGACAGAAAAAAACCCTTCTTTGCTTAGATATCCTTAGATACCTTTTTATATGTAAAAAAAAAAAAAGTGTACTGTATAGTTGTGTGTCTTTCTTTCAGTAATATAAAAAATTAAAATATTGCCATTATTATATTTGCTCTCATTAACAAACATATTGAGAGAATAATTTTCACTGAATTTTTTTGTTTCTTAGGGCAATGTTCTTTTTGTTATTATTGCTTCTTTCTGTCTGGACATTGCATTTGTGCAGCTAGATATTATGCTGCAGTTTTCTTGTTTTGATACTAATTTTTTTAAATATTATAGAAAATCAGTTTATGCTAGATTTGCACAATTTATAAGTTTGTACCCATCAATTATTTTGTGGTATTTTTGGATATGGTGTTTTATAAACATACTGCTGTATGGCATATGCCCTATTATTACACAGGTAACAGAGACTTAAAGTCTTCCTATGTTGGTTTATTTGCATTAGCTTGAATTTGGTATTGAGGCCCATGACCATTGTCACTGACCAAGATCTAAGGTTAATCGTTTTACCTTGCAAAACAAACTACCTGTCTCTGCCTCTTTTTTTCCTAGCCTCAAAAGCTAACACACCTTACCCTCACAAACTCAGGCAGGTTCAGACTTTCAGAACAGATATTTAACCTTTAGCAAGTGATTAGTGCACCGTGCTTGCTGTTATAATGTGTCAGTGTCATTAAATCACTCACGGAGCACTGTGGGAATATCTTTTTGCTAAAAAAGAAAAATGCAATGTTTCAGCGATAGGTGTGTGCTTTATCAGGTGATGCAGGTCTTTGCCTGAGTGCTGGCACTCCAATATGTCTTGCAGCAGCCATAGTCCCATTCAGTGTGGGACCAGCCAGCCTTGGGTCATCAGTTTGGTTTTGAGTACCATTTACCAACCGTGCATGACCCTTTGCAGGGTTACTAGCACAACTCTCTATATAAATATTTATATGTCAGACTTTTCAGTCATGGTAGAGTGAATTACTGCATGTGTGCATACCTCTACATAGGGAAACAAAACAAAACAAAAAGCAACCATGTTTCTGCCATTAGCTATCCAACACATCTATCTAAACTCTGCATTTGAAACACTCTAAAACCCACTTTTCGAATCCACAAGATCCCAAATGTAATGGAGGTTAAGTCTATGTCTCCTGATAGGAAAAAGGAGATGTCCAGCATCTGGAGAAAATGCTGTCTGGAGAAGTAACCTTATTATTGACAGAGAAACTCCCTATTTGTGCCTGAATTTTCTTTCTGAGAATATCATTCTGTTTTTCTTTTATTATTTATTATTGATCTCAGCTCTTTATTCATCATTCCTAAGGCAGAATGAATGCAGTGCTGCTCCTCCTAATATACTCTTACACTAGCAAATTTTCTTGTGTAATGCTGTCTTCAGCTTTACCTGGGCTCCATACAGACTTTGGGCTCTGAAATCTTTATTATTGGAATGCTGAAGGGTTAAGGAGGTCCATGACTCAGCTACACCCAAATTTTAGTAAATAGTGTTAGAATTCAAATTTTACTGAAAAATGGGGAGGGGAAGGGAGAAATTGTAGTTAAGAAAACAGGAAAAAAATTGAATATTTGTCTTATTTCAATTTTTGCTAATGGCCCAGTCCTTGCAGTCTTCCAGTCAAGGAAATATGTCTTTGTCACTTAACTAACCCCCCTGTAAAACAAAAAAACCTAATTTCTCTTATTTGTTCTTACCTAGGAGTATTAGTATGCATGCCAAAACAGCAACTAATGCTTCTGTGCTGAGACCCAAGGAATACATGAAAGCTCCGTATCGACAATAAAAGGTGTTTACTTCAGTGTCACAGTCGCAGACAGTGACAGTGAGAGTATTTGTGCTTGTCAGCGATGGGGTCCCTTTATCCTCAATTAAGATTGGCAAGTAGAAAAAAAACTGCTCTTGCCTCCTGAAGCCACTTTTTCTTGTGAAAATTCCGGCTGTGTTATCTAGAAGATAAATTATGATGATGATATGAGTTTATATGTTTTCTAACAACAACAATAATATTCCAGTGGAATCTGACCTATTTATAATCAATGGCACTGTGCAAAGCTACCTAATAAGAAAGTTAAAACAGCAAACCCAGGCACTCATATTTGGTGAATATTTTGTCAATCATGAATAAATTGCATTTTTTTTTTTGATGTACATTCCATGGGTAATAATAGAATTTGTCCTAGGAGCTCTGTTTTTAATGTTCAGAGCTAAAGAAATTTGCACCATTTTCAGTATCTGATGCCTGCTCAGATTAATTAATTAGTTCTGAAAATAATTTCATATAACCAGCTGCTACTAAGCCAGCAGTTCACAGATAAAACATAGACAGTTTACCAATCAAAAGAGTTAAACAAGTGTGTCTAGCACCACATTGGGAAAACAGGTGGTAAGAAAAAGAGACAAAAAAAAGGAAAAAAAAGTCCATGAAAACAGTCTTTTAATTCTTTTTCTAGCTCAAAAACTGTAGCTAGTTGGATTCATACTATCTGAAATAACAAAAAAAGTTTTAGAGGTTTTGACTTTGCTTTGTATTTAACTATTAGTATTTAGAAATCTGTTCTGTGCAAAACACAGTAAGCAGCTTACTTTCAACTCTGCTGCATATCAATTAATTCAAATATGAAACATAGCTTGTACCAGAACAAAATACTCCTGTCTACATCTATGTGTAATGATAAAAAAAAAGAATTATAAATATTTCTATATCAGACTTTTTGTCCTGACAGAGTGAATGTGTCCATGCGTATACATAGAAAACCCACACACACACCAAAACAAAACAAAACGTTTCCACCATTACCTGTCTAATACATCTATCCAAAGTCTACTGAAGTTAACTCCCTCACATTTAAGTTGTTCTACGTTTCTCTCATAGTTCAGAAAGCAACTCTGAGATAAAATGCTGCAGTCACTTTTGCTCTTCCTTAGGATTATCACAATTCACTCAGCCATTTCTGTGGAATGTAACAGAAAGGGACAGATTGAGAGCTGATTGCATCATATTTTAAAAGGTGGGTGTTGGCTTTTTTTTCTTTTTTCTTTTTTCTTTTTTCTTTCTTTTTTCTTTTTTTTCTTTTTCTTCCCCGTTAGTAGCTACCAAAAGGGTCTGAATATGGTGCCCTGTGTGAGGGTCTGCTTGGGTTTTGGGCAGAGCAACTCAAGGTGGGAAAGGTTCATGGCTTTGTACACAATTTGACCTTAATGTAACAAGATATCTTTTCCTGGCAGGTAGTAAGAGGTTAATAGAGATGGAATTGAAAGACTTGTTGATACACTGACTAACTCTGAAGAAAATTGAGAGAGTAGTTTGCTGTTTTAACAGACAGAACTTTCCAAAACTTACGTCTATTGATTTGTTCCATTAGCCAGAACATTCAAATAATTAACAAAGTCAGTGAGAACAATGTATACTTTAGCTGAGTCTGAAGAAGCTTTTTTCTGTAGTCTTATGAGACTGACCCTAAAAAGTCATCTTCTTCGAAATTCCGTCTGATATTTCAACTATACTTTCACTGCAGACTGTTTTTGCTTGCTATTTCTCTATATCACTCTTTTAATAAAATTCTCAATCAATACTAGTTCTGAATAAAAATAAAATACATAAAAAACATGATGTGGTGTCATCAATAATCAGTGTAAGCAATTTAAAGTATATTATGAAATAAGAATGCATTCCTTGTTATCTGTTTTTATAATTTTACTGACGTAATGAAGCAACAGACTTATTAATATAAATCTTTTCTTACTGGTGATATTGTTTTTCAAACAAATAATTTTAACAAGAAAGTTGGAATTACCCATCATATTTTACATTAAGAAAACCAGTTTTGAGGAGTACCACTTTATTTTTTATCTCAACAGTTTTTCTTTCCTTGAAATAAAAACTGTCTTTTGCTGTTTATGTTATCCTTTTGAGAAGGAAAATAAACTCTGATAGTATGAAATTATTGTTTTGAAATAGAACTCAGGACAAGTTCATATCTTATAAAGACAATTTCTATTCAAGCGAAAAGTTTTACAAAATTGAGGACCTCTAGAAGCATGCAGCTTCCGTTAAGAAGGTCTTAAAGAGCTACATGAATGCCATTACCTTGATTGTCTTTGACAGTAAAATGTGAGTTGTTTGTGGCCTCTGGAGCCAATGAGAAGTTAAAATGGTGGCCTTCTGCTGAATCATCTCGATCCACTGCACTTATGGTTTTAATTAGCTGGAAAGACAGAAGAACAGAGTTGCACAAGAACAAAAGAATTTCCTTGTCCTTGAAAACAATAAAAGGATATAACAGGCATGTGAAACTACTGATGCTGAAGATGTGATCTGTGAGTCTGTATTGAGTGCCTGTTATGTAAATATTCACCACATACCCAGATAGACTTATTGAGACTCATAATCTGCAAATACTCTGCTTTAATTTTTCATCCTTTTGAGACAGACAGGCACTAAAATCTTGAGAAAATGTAAAAGATTTTCTAGATCAAGTGACCAGGAGAAAATGAAGACTCTATAAATGAAACAAATAATCATATATATAGTGGGTTGGTGTTTGGTTGTTTGGTTTTTTTTCCTCAAGGTAAAGAGTATATCATTCTACATTTCAAGAAATCCTACCATACAAAACTCATTTTCTTCCAAGCCACAAACATATTGACACTATTCAATTGATGTATTGTAGCTCCAGTAAGTGAGACTTGTTGAAAAATTCATGTGCTGAATTGTTGATTCTGTATAACAGATTGAATATGGAAATTTTTGGCTGCTTTTTCTCAAGAAATCAAAATACTCTTCATTTAGAAATATGTCAAACCAGATAGTCATTGCAAGATAAAAGAAAAAATGACATTCAAAAGAATATCTTTTATGTCTGTAAATTAGCTCCCACACAATTAATATAATTACCAATATTTCTGTTTTAAAAGAGCTTATATTTATTACTTTTATTAGTAAATATTTAATGCATATAACAGTGAGCATTCCTACTGATCAGGAGGAAAGCAAACTGGTGAAAGCCCACCAATTTTCAGAAAAGAGAGTGTTCTATTTGAGCTTGGGCTCTGTTTTATGATGTTTTATATCATGCCTCATAGATATTTGTAAACAAGACACTTGAGACCTCAACTTTTCTCAAACCAGAAAGCACCTGTAGGTTTTAAAAGCAAAGCAGTAAGTCAACAGAAGTGACTACTGCATCTTTCCATCTTTGCCTTTGAAAATTCTTCTGATTACAGCTTTTTTCAAACAAAAATCTGACTTCAGCACACATTCTTTTTCTTTTCAATCAAGCTAAGTTTGATGTAATCATCAAAGCAGAGAGCAAAAGGTGGCTTATACCACAGAAGCTTTGTATTCTTAACACTGTTCCCTTTTTATATGGGAAATTTATTTTAAATCTGTATTTTCACACTACAGACAAGTGAGGACACTTGAGATTTATTTTTTTTTTATTTCCTTTAATGAGAAGAGTAACTCTTCAGTAATATCACAGTGTACAAAGGATGGAGACTATTAAAGCTTTTTTTTTTTTTTTCTTTCTTCAGAACTAACGAAATCACTAAGGTGATGCAAATACAGGTATAAACACGCAGGTCAAGAAATCAGAGAGGAGCAGTAGCTGACTGCTAACATTACCTTGGTTACCACAAGCTTCACTTTTACAAGGAAATACAGTTCCTAGAATATGCTCAATATGAACAGCAATAGAGTATAAAAATATATATATAGTCTAAACTATGAAGACTGAAATATTTTTGTTATAAAATTTTGCCATATGCCTCAAAAAACTAAAAAAAGACCATACTAGCCTTTCTTGACAATTTGCTGGTAAAATGTTTGTGGTCACAGGTGAGAAAAATCTTGGTATGGATTTATATCTGTCCTTACAATTCAGGGTTTATAAGGGTATACTAAATATGCAGAGTAATATAGTAATCTTCAAAGGCATCTTAGCCTCAGCTAATTTGTTTTATTTTGTTTTGTTTTCGTTTTAGTTTAGTTAATTGTTAGAGTAGAATTACCTAATTACATAACAAAAAAGCCAAAAAAGCATGTGTGACATTTATAATTCCAGTTTTCATTCTGTTCAGCCAGGTATTAGCTCTGTTTTTAGAAAGTATATTTTTAGGAGCCTATCATATTTGAAAATCATAAAATTATTGCAGTTGTAAATTAGATATTGTTTTGCTTTTTCATTATTGACTTCCATATTCTACATACAGAACATATTTGGCCCTATAAATTTATAGGGTCTATATCTGATTTAATCCATTACATTCTGAGTAGTATGTGTCTAGCTTAAAAAAAAACAAAACAAGCCACTTTCCCTTGCTTTGGTCTGTACTGTCTTGTTCTACACAATTCTGAGATTCTTATGATTTATTCTATCCGTATTCATATGCCTTTAAGGATTCACCTTAGCAGCAGGGGAAAATCTGGAACATAAGGACAGGGTAAATCCTTTTTGTTTACTTCTTGCTGTATCACTTCCATTAAGATTCAGCAAAACCCAGATTAGTCTATAAAATATTTAGAGAACAATAGGTACCTCTGATTTTGCTGACTCTAAAGAAAAAAAAACACTCAAAGAGAAGGAAACTGCTGCGCTTTTTTTCCCTAGTTTTCTATATTTTTGTACATTTAACATAGGAAATACTAGCCTTTTACTGGGAAAACTGGCATCACAAACTCAAAAGCTGCACTTAAACCTGTGTGTCTAGCTTTACAAATTCTTACATTTTAGTGTGCAAGCAAAGGAAATATAGTGAATGATATGTTGCTTCTGCAAGGTTGTATCAGTTGTTGTATTGACTAGGCTGAAACTTAATTGCTTTAAAATTTCTAATTTCAAATCTCAATTATCTAGAAGCTTTAATAATCCAGCAGTCAATTTAAAACAGAGATTAATTTACTTGATTCTTGTTGAAAAACTGATTTAAGTTTATGGTGGGTGGGCCTCATTTACAATTTCTTTGCAAACACAGTAAGATCACATCTGGGAACAGCAGGGTCTCCTTTGATCTAAGGTCATAACAAGATGTGGCCTTCTGTACTCGACTTCCCCTTTCAGCTGAGTAGTGGGTACATTCATCTAATCATTATCAGTGAGAGAGTCTAAGATATCAGTAAGAGCTCTGATCTCCCATTGATTATTATTTTGTACAGAAGAGATTTTCAGTAAACCCCTTTACAAGACTGTTCGTCTTGTAAATAAAAAATTGTGGATTATGGAGTAGTTCACTGTCAAATAATCTTGATGAAAATTCATTGAAAATTTATTTTCTCAACCCCAAAGGTTCTCACTGAATTGGAATTATGGAGATTTCCAGAAGGAATGACAAATCTTCTCTGTTACAACCCTGTCTGCTTCTGCAGTTTTCTCTCAACCAAATTCAGCCTATGGCATAGATTGTCCATCTGAAAAACAATCAGTACTGTTCATTTTGATGCTAGGTACTTTGAATGTAGAATTTTGAGTCCTTTGGGTGTTATTCTACACCCAACTATAGTCTTGCCAATCCCACTGACGCACTGAAGGAAGTAGGAACATATTTGTCACCTCTCTCTACTTCAGATTTTTTGTTTTGTTTTCCAATAACATCCTTCAACAGGTAGACCTTCTACCTCAAGACCAATATTCTCCTGTTGACTGTTTCTGTTTTGAAAAGCAAATTGGCACAGTATTGATCTGTTTTCTCAGGCTCTACTGTAAATGTTTCTGCTCAGCTATAAATAACGTTATACTTATCATCATAAGATTAACAATTGAAAAGCTCATGCCATGGCACTGAGATGCTTTTTTTATGTTTGCTTGCATATGTTGATAAACTTGTCCCACCTGTGCCATTTGCTAAGAGGTAATGTTGTTGAATCATGGTCCATATAAAAGAGGATATAAAAGCCTCTTTGCCTACTATTTTAAAATGTCACAAGTTACATTCGGTGCATCTGCAGGTGCAGCTTAGAGTAAGAGTCTGCTACAATAAATGTTGCTTTCACTGCTTCTTCTTGTTTTTACGCTATAAGGGATGCATTCATTGCTATTTTTTTAAAATTTTTTTTTCTATCTGTACTGCTCAGACGTTTTTTGTAAAGGATGAAGAGCGCAGGCAATGTGAAATAATAAACATTGTATACTAACCTATCACTTTCACTTCTCTGCTATTAAAAATAATTTTGCATCATGATTTATTAGATAGGATCTGTTTTAGCAAACTGTTCATTTTTAACATTAATCATATACTCCTAGAAGATGTTTAAAGATTTCCTCTCTTTTCCTCTGTCATTTCATTATGTAGAGAAGAAATATCAAATGAGTATTTTTCACTTTCACTGTAGCTGATTATTATTTTATTGTGCGTTCAGTACTGAGTAAATAAACTTAGTTCTTTTCTCATCTCTAACTCAAAGTGCTCTGCATACTTAGTCACTTATTTGGATCTAATAAAAATTGATAAGCAAGCTTCAATATCAAAGTCACTTCATACATGATCCCCAAATTACAGGAACTCAGAATTGCCAGAATAAATACTCATTAGAGATGACAGCATGAATTCAGAATGTAGGCATGTTCCATGTAGCTTATCTTGAGCTGAAATGGGCTTCCTGCATGATATGAAGAAAGACCAGCATTCACAAAAGGGTTGAAATTCCTATGTATATAAATAAGTACACTCTGGAAGGTCAGGTTTCTTATATTTAAAAATTTTGCTATGATCTGCATCAAACTTTAAAACTACATTTTCCAGCTGAGTTAATTTATGAATGGAAATTAAGCTTTTAGGGTCAGATTCATTCTTGCTGAGATGCCCGCAGTGTTACCTTTGGGATAGATTTGGTCCACTGACTATTTGTATAGAATATTTTCTCTGAAGTTCAAAGGTTTATAGGTACTCTATACAGACATAAATAGTAAATATAAAAGAAAATATTGATGAGCACATTGTGGCCATCATTTACCATGTTTACATAAGTTACAAAGTTGTAAGGTCCAATAAAAAAGAAACCACGGGTTTAAATACCTTATTAATGTTGTTCTATTTGATCTGATAATAACTATAATGTAAATAGGATAGAAGACTACTTTTTATAGCCTTTTATCCTATAGATGTTCAATTTATATTCAATAAATTGATGTTCAATTTATTTAAACATGTTCAATTCAGGTTGAAATGTTCAATTCATTTTGAAATGTTCAATTTTAATCTTCATTTTGAAAATAATATATTTAATATTGGGAGTGCAATGAAAGTGGTTTTTCAATGTGCAAAAGAAAACTTCAGTTGTGGTTAGTATACAGCTGATTTCTGTATTATAGGACAGTACAGAACTATAACATTAAATGGATAGTGAAAAATCCATTCAAAATGTCTAATAAACATGATAAATGGATTTAGTATGATGCCAAAAAACACCTATCTGTCTTCTTTACATCCATTTTTATTGTCAAATTTAGATTATAGTCCCACAGACAAATATAATCTTTTTGTTTGAATGACTTTTGGAGGCTAAGCCAAACGTATCTGTAACTCTTACAAAAACACCATACAGGGACTTGAAGACCAGCACTCAGTCAATAAAAGCAGACAAAGGATTTTTATAATCTTTCAGAAAATCCAAAACTTCAAAACAAGCCTTCTTCTCTAGACTGAAGCTACTATTAACTGTGCCTGAGTTTGGATGATTAGGACAACAATTAGTTTTATTCATGATGTATTTCATACTCTATATCACAACCCAGCATGCTCTTAAGCTATGTAAAAATACCTTAATTGCCACATGACTCCGCATAGTAAACCAGACAGACACCAAGATAAAATCTAGATTGAATAAGACATTTCATTTTTTGTCAGTATCTTTCCCTTTGCCATGTCTTTCCTTCCATTCCCCGAAACACTATAAACTGGGAGATGCAAATATATCTGAAAGTAGAAAACTCAGATCAGATCAGGAAAATAAGTGAAATCTAGAATGTCTCTGAGAACATCTCTCAGCATACTATTTCCAGCTAAATGGATAGACATGGCTGGTTTAGAAACTGAAATGTGATAGTGTAGCTATACAAGCTTTGATCTCAACTCAACACATAAGCAGATTCCTGAGCTATTTAGAATCAATTGCAGAAATATAGCTAAGATAAAAAATATTTGATGTCCTGATTAAGTCCTTCAGCTGCTTAAAATGATTCTTCTGAAATGTAAATTTTGTTATTCAGCGGACAACCATGCCATCTATAAAATCACTTTTGAAATTTTGGTTTCTTTCTGATGAAAATAAAGGATCTTTTTTCTGTGATTAAAAATTAAAAAAAAAAAAAGATTAATAGCACTGAAGATACATGAGCTAACAATTCTGTTTAAATTATAAACACTGAATAAAATATCATAAACTCTGACTGTGATAATTATGCACTTCAGTAGCAATTTCCTGTTGTTCTTCCTAAGATCATTTGTTAATGAGAAAATTATTTAACACTACTGTCACAGTCTCCACAGGCTAAGCTAGAGATGCCTATAATTCTCAAAAGCCTATAGCAATGAAAAAAAGCAAGAACTCCAAAATGAAAGTAGCATTTTTCCTGTATGTAAAATGAAAAAAATAACATATACATCTCTCATTCATGTGTTACAATGTTAAAGGGGAATTATTCTGTGTACTGTGCCCAAAGCATTTATAATTATTGTTACCACTGTTACCACTGCTTTTACAGAGTAATTTTATCCATTGATTCCTAAAATATGTAATATACATAGTTAATTTACATTGAAAAGTAACTATTGATAGGTTAGAATACAGATACTATTTATTAGTAAGCAACTGCAGAATATTAAATCACCAGAGGTTTTATATCGTAAGCAAGTCCAAAACATGAATTACAAATATCCATTTTATAAACATCCATATTTAATTCATGGTGTCTTGAAGTCAGAGAACACAGAGTGCAGTTGATTTAATGCCTGAACTTTGATCTGTCAATGAGTTACCTAAAGACCAAAAGAAATGGTTTGTTCCAAATACCTCTGAACCAGAGGTACTCTTAGCAGACTGGGAAATTACCAAATGCAGAACAAACAAATTAAATGCTTATAGAGGAACATGGATGCAAAAGGCTGTAAAGAAATTATTTGAGCAACAGGAAAAGGTTTAATAATTGCAGACAAATAAAGGTCAAAGTAAACCAAAATGTCATAAAAAGAGAGGGGTTTTGATTTAGAAACCATAATACAACAAAATGTTTGAATGGAATCATCAAAGGTATCCCACAGGTCTTTTTTTGTGTGTCCAAACAATGCTTTAGAGTCGTGGGAAGACATATGGATTTTTCTATCTACAACTTTTACTATTATTTGTTTTTTGTTATTGCTTATTTTGTATCTTTTTCTTAAAAACCAAACCAAACCAAACCAAAACACAGAAACAAGAAAACCTAAACCAAAATAACACAAAAAAAAACCCCTAACCTCCTCCTCCAACTTTTAACATCCTTGTTTTTATTTTTACTGGAGGAATATGGAAAGACAGCAGTGTACCTGGGGAGTAGGGCAGCTGACTGATGCTACTCCATTCAGCAGGGGAAGAGTAGGAAATGCAAAAAATCTCCAGGGAAGGATGCTTAATACAATAGCTTAAGCTGCCAGTTGGGGAAGGTGTTGCAAAGGCCATGCTTTAAACATTTTCAGACTTCCATGGAACTAGACAGGATGTGAATTGAGTTCACAAAAAATGATTTCTAATTGAAGGATGCAATGAATCTGTTTTGAATCTGGTCTAAGCCTGGTTCTTCCAGACTATGTTGTGCTGTTGTTGAAGTTACTAGACCTATATTTAGCATCTGGGACATTAACTTGAAACAAATCTGTGCCATATGTTTCTTTGCATAAATGTCTGTACTTGTCTTATTACCTGGTTTTGGAGACAAACAAGATATATTGATTTTCTTTTAAAGGGGGAGAGATACCTGTCAGTGTTCTAAAATTTAAATTTAAAACTATAGATATATCAAAAGAACTAATTTTGGAAATAGACAAAATGTAGCCTGTACTCATAGAACGGAAATAATCAATTCTAAACAGAATAACAATGTCTCAGACCAAATCTTTATTGTGATGAAAAAACTGATGGCTAATTTCTCCATGCTTACCTGTCCAGAAACTGCATTTTCACAAACAAATGTTTCATAATATTTAGGGAATTCTGGTGCATTATCATTAATATCAAGAACTTGGATATACACATTTGCTTCTGAAATTTTTTCAGGATTTCCTAGTGGTTAAAAAAAAAAAAATCAAGAGTTATAAATAATCTACTACATATTTTAAGGTAATGTAAGCATTAGAAAATTTTACCTATATTCTGCAGAGAAGAAAATAATCACAAAGACCTACAGACACATTTTTATACTCTTATAATAGTATACCATTACAAGAGTCTTGAAAAAAGACATTCCATGTAAAATTTTGGATTTGTTAATACTTTTATTTACTAGATCAGAAATTAATTTAAATGTTAAAAAATAAAACCAGATCTGGAAAAATTAAATGAAGTTTTGTTCACACAGAACAATCTATTATACTAGCCATATACAAGGTCGTGTGTGAGAAGAGTGTCAGCTCCTCTAAGAATATCTGATCAAGGACCTTTTTTCAGTGCAACAGGAGTTAATAAGAAAAAGAGGAAGCTATAAATAGGAACATACAGGAATAAAAATCTGAGGGACAAATGATAAAGGGAGGGGATGAAGAGGCCCAAACCTGGTCAGATACACTAATTGTTGGTAGAACCTGAGAGTGTAAGAATGTTTATTCCCATGAAGTTGTCAGGTCAGTGACCTTGACAACTGATAAACCAATGGAGAAAAAGGGGAAAACAGAAACAAAACACACAGAGAAACAGACCTGACAAAGTAAACATGGAGACAAAGACAGGAAACAAACCTTATGATAACTGACCAGCTACCAAGAAACCACAGGGCTACAGTTCCAGGTAGATCAACTTGGACTTATAAGACTATACATCAGAAGGATCCCAGAAGTTGGGGGGGATGGGGAAATCAGTGGAACTGTAGGGACCCATGGGGAACATGCAGGGGGCTGTTTGTGTACAAAACAGGTCCACTCAGTGCATTTGCCTGGCTGAGCCCTGCACCTGATCACCAGTCTGCCCTATCACCTTACATTTTCTCAAATCTTTTCTCACTCTTTCTCATCGCATATATACATGTGCTGCAGGGACTAAGTGCCAGCTACTGGTGAGACCTGTATGTGTGTGAGTGAAAACCGGTCTACGGGGCCCTATGAAGCCAGTTACTGGGGTGACTGGGGAGAACAAGGGCAAAATGTCTGCATCTTCCCCAGGCTTGTTGTGCATGGAGTGTGTGTATGTTTTTGCTAGCAAACTTTAAGCTGGACTGAACAGTGAATAGGGGTCCTTGGATCCAGGACAGGTGCTCAGGGGTTCCATGCAGATATGCTCAGGGGGGGATATCAAATGTGGGGAGCATGAGGGACAAACGTGTGAGATCTGTGGGTTTGCAAGTAAGTGTCAACTGTGCACTAGCTGGTGAGCTGAGGACCCATGAAGCATATAAGAGGACTTAGGATACAGGAAGGGATGCTGGGCAAACAGAATTAGGTACAGAAGGGATCCATGAGTGTGTGTGTGTGCTTGTGAATCTATAGAGTGTTTAACATGTGTGTATATCTGCACCAGTGATGTTGTCTGTGTCAGTCTGCGTGACTGACCATGTCAGGGTCATCGTTGTGGGTTTCTGAGATGTGCTCAGCTGTGCTACTGGCTGAGCCTGCAAACAGGAAAGTGTCAGCTGCAACCCTGAGCCTGGGCAGAGGCTTTGGGCCCCAGGCACCACGTTGGGCTCCAGTGGACCAGTGGCAGGAGAGTTTTGAGCTGAAGTGACTGGAAGAGCTGGCTGGATTTTCTTACATCACCTAATGTCATGGTTACCACAGTGATTGGTCTTTTAAGAATTTCTGTTACTCTTCCTCATAAGTATTTTCAAATTTTGAAGCTTTGGGAGAAAAAGACCACCAAAATTTATATGTTTTAAAAATATTTTTGCCACTGCTAGACAGTGAAATAGCAGTGGGCACTGACACCAAACTCTAGCCAACACAGAAAACTAAGATTTAATTTAGAATGACAGAGCTCTTCAATCCACTAGTCTCCAAACACATACTTGCAAAGAAATCTAATTTTGCTCAAGCAAATCTAAGGCAGAAATGCTGATAGGCTTCTCAGGTTAAAGTTTTATTTTTGTTCCAAGTATTATTGTTTTTCTGAGTGTTATTTACACCACAGGTTTAATTCCTAGGCATTTTGTACTCACGGAAGACATACTGCTGCTGTTATGCAACTATACTTTATTACTGTGGCTTTGTATATAAAAGATTTGGCAGTAAAGCTTATTCCTGTATGAAAAGGAAAATAAACTCTGATAATATAAGGTACTTTTCCCCTACCTTTACTGCATTTACACAAGATTATATTGCTATTACTACCTGAGACAAGGAAAAGCCAGACATAACTATACCAGTATCATGGTACAAAAGTTGTGTGCAGACTAGGCTGAAAAAAACCTATTTTTTTATGTAATGAAGATGTTTATAAATACGCCAACTGAAAACAAGGGAAGGAATACTTGCAGGTAGAACATTCTCCAGGAGAAATCATCTCAAGGCTTGGACAAATGCACTGTTTTCTGGGGCAAAACTGGCTGGATGGCTGGGCCCTGAGAAAGGTGGTGTGCAAAGTTAAACTCATTTGGCACTGGTCACAAATGGTGTTCCCAGCAGTCACTATTGGGGCTAGTCATGTTTGATACTTTTATCTATCATCTGGATGAAGGGAACACATACACCTTGCCTCAATTCACAGTTGACATCAAGTTGGTTGGGAGTTGTTGTTCTCTTGAAGGGTAGGAAGGCTCCGTAGAGAGATGTGGACGGACTATACTGATGGGCCAAGGCCAATTGCATGAGGTTCAACAGGGCCAACTGCCAGGTCCTGCACTTTGATCAAAACAACCCCACAAAGAGCTATAGGCTGGGGCAAGTGTGACTGGAAAGCTGCCCAGAGCAAAAGGACCTGTGGGGTGCTGGTACACAGCTGGATGAACAGGAGCCAGTAGTGTGCCCAGGTGGCCAAGAAGGTCAGTGGCATCCTGGCTGGTATCAGAAAGACTGTGGCCAGCAGGACCAGGGCAGGGATCGTCCCCGTGGGCTCGGCACTGGTGAGGTCACACCTCAAGTACTGTGTTCACTTCTGGGCCCCTCACTTCAAAAAGGTCATTGAGCTGCTGGAGTGTGTCCAGAGAAGGGCAATGAAGCCAGTAAAGCGGCTGGAGCACAAGTCTTATGAGAAGTGCCTGAGGGAGCTGGGTTGTTTAGACTGGAGAAGAGGAGGCTCAGGAGAGACCTTATCACTCTCTACAGCTACCTGAAAGGAAGTTGCACGGATGTGTAGGTCAGTCTTTTCTGACAGGTAGCAAGTGATGAGAGGAAACAGCCTCTAGTTGTGCCAGGGGAAGTTTAGATTGGATATTAGGAAAATTTTCTTTCAGGAAAAGATTGTCTAGCATTGGAACGGGATGCCCAGGGAAGTGGTTGAGTCACCATCCTTGGAGGTATTGAGAATACATGTAGATCTGGCAGTAAGCACATGGTTTAATAGTGGAGCTAGCAGTTTTAGATTTACAATTGGACTCAATGACTTAAAGGTTCCTTCCAATCCAAACTACTCTTTAGTTCCTGGATTCTATATTGAGTATCTCTTGGAAGTATCTGACAGGTATCAAACCTGTCAGCACATTGAATCATCACTTACACAACACAGCTCTAAGAAATGTCTGCCGTCCCCTCGGTGTAATCTATTATTCTAGTAGGCAAGAAATTTCTCTGCAATAGCAGCATTCACATTAACGTTGACATGTTATTGTTTAAGAATCATAATGAAAACATTTTTCCAGTGAATAAAATAATCTTAAGACATTCCAAGAATACTGAATATCTATCAACTTAAATGTCATTATCTCGATCTGCCCTATCTAAACCAGAGGTATGTCAATCATGAGAATATTCATTATAGTTAAAATATGTCTCAGGATTGCTCCTAGTGTCACTGCATCTGACCAGTTTAGAGGTCGTTAAGGTATTGTCTTAAATTAGTTAAATAAACCTTTAAGACAAAAGGAAAACTCCTCTCTGCCTTTTTTCCAACTGCCTCACTTTGGTTGATTCTTATATTACTTTTTTAATGTATAATTCACTAGTTGCTTGGAGCAAACATTTGTTTTCTTGGATCTTATGGAATCTATGCTGATAGCTTTGAGTCTTTTGCCAAAGGAAATGGCAGCAAGAGCAACTACCACAGAGATAAAGGGGTAGATAGTCAGCAGTTTCTCATTTCTATTTCTCCTGTGAAGTCATTAAAGCTGTGCTAATTTTCCAAACCTTATGATCTGTCAGAGCCATCTCAGAAATAATTCTTTGTGAGATAACATTTCTCTTGTTGAATCAAACATTCATAATAATACAATAGGAAATGAAATAATGCTCAGCTTGTCTTTTAGATAAACATAAAGAGTAGCCCACATCCCTTTTAGAAATAATATCATGAGTCTGGGGTTACTTAAACTCTTTTCCTGAAGTCAGAATTGGATGTGTAGGGTAGAGATGTAACTGCATTGTCATTCAAAGGAAAACTTTGTAGCTCTTAATAGAAAGCAGGGAATACCTTTGGTGGCTTCAGTTGTATAGAAAGTGGAACAGGAAGGATCCAGCTAGCTTTGCCTATTCTTACTCTATTTTTTTGTGAGATTTATGGATACTATACTACCTTTAAAGCCTATATTTTGTGTACTTTGTTGGCACAAACATTTAGATCTGTTTTTGGAAGCACATCTGTTTTCTTGAAGTAAAAAAAAAAATATTTTTTTTCAATAGTCTTTTTTCTAATTCTTTAATATATTTGGGTTATTGTGTCATGGTTGTTTTGGTGTTTCAAAGAATCAAAGAATCATAGAATTAACTGGGTTGGAAGAGACCTCCAAGATCATCAAGTCCAACCCTTGATCCAACCCCACTGTGATTTGTTTGTTTTTTTCCTCTAGCATATGGTTAAATGACAAAAAATACAATTTCTGTATGTATGGAAGTTTTTAATGTTTCTGAAATCACAACTATTTTGTTTTGATAGCAAGCAACCTATTACAAAACCACTCCTGGAATCAGTGTCTGGTGGATATTTAATGATGGTTTTGGTGAAGCAGACGTGCTTTGGTTTCCATTGGGGAACAAGGTAGGCAAAACTTACTTTGCCTTTTATCCCTCACACAGGAAAATTATCAGAACTTCAATTCAGCTCTTGTACTTATATCCTATATTAAGCCAAATATCTTTCAATGAGCAGAAAAATTCTTTGTCACAACCTCTATGATAGAGATTAGAACTTGAAAGACAAGGTGTAAGAGAAGAGTGTGTCAAGTGCAATAGGCTGAATCTGTGTGAAAATGAAGATAATGCTTTAATTGCTAGGGACCAAAAGGACTAACTTGAAAAGAAAAGCAGTAACCATCTCTAGAGATAAAATAGTACTCAATACTTGCAGGGGATTAAAAAAAGCTTAACACTATCATCAGCCAGAAAAAATAAACTTGAAATAATAACAGTAATACTAGCACTATGTAATGCTGGGAACTGAAGTACTGGCCCTTAACCAAAGCTGAACTATAAGATGAACTCTCCAACCTAATATTCTATTTAGCCTAGTATTGTATTTAGCTGTATATCTGCTTAGTACCAAGATGCTATATAATCCTTAGTAATGCCTTAAGAATACTCACTTATACTTGTTAGCACAGCATATTATGAGTAATTAGTAAGGCCTGTATGTGTTATAAATATGTCTTTTCTTTGCTGCCAAGGTTGTGAAGAACAAAAGGCTTCACAGAGTCACATCTGGTTCATATTTGAGATATCAGTGTGGCTGTAAGTTCTTTATTTAGTGACAAATCAAGGCCGTGGGGGATCTGATAGCAGATGGGCCAGATTGGCTCGCTGGGTCTCCCTCCAGGCCTTAGCCAAGCTTCAGGGGAATACCAATGGAGGAAGAAAGTCAGATTATTTTTGCACGCCATTCAAGTGATGTAAACTGGTTTGTTCAACACTGTATAAGCTGAACCCTTTTACAGCAAAGATGGAGGCTTCACTCTACCAGTGGACGCACTGTCCAGGATTTCCCATTTACCAGGAAAGGGTTCTCCAGTCCTTTGCTGTGATCAGGGGCCTCCCCAGCTGAAGCGCAGTCTGTAATGTATTATTTAGGGTAGCTGGTAATGTATCTCTCTCTTAATCACTATAAGACTTTCTTTGTTGTAATGATTAGATGCATTGCTAAGTGTATCGTTTCATAAGCCACTCTTTTCTTTTGTAATTCCTCACTATTTTGCTCTATGGTAAACTTATACATTTATTCTTTAAAATTGGTGTCTCTATTCCTTGAATCCATCCTCAGTACTAGGGGGCGGGAGGGGGAAAAACAGGCTGACAAAAAACGCTACTACTAACAATAAATGTTGTCATAATTTATTGTAATATTCTTATAGTATGACTGTGTTTTGGTTAAAGCAAATTTCTTTACTTCCTTAAGAAATTTCTTTACTTCCTAAAGAATGGAAAATTTTTTTTAAAAAGGATTACTTCACCAAGTTAGAAGTTTGTCAACAAGTATATACATATATATGACCAAAGCAAGAAGACAATTAAATATTGAATTATTATATTATCCGTTATTTAACTATACAAAGAATTGTCGATTTTTTAGAAACGTATTAAGTCTGCAACCTACTATGAAAGAAAATCTGCAAGACTCGGTGGTAAAATTGCTTTGCTTTTTGTACATTAATTTGCTTACGACTGGCAGATCAAGTAAAATTGATTGCAGAATCATACAAACATGGGATCATTGAGGTTGGACAAGACCTTTAAGTTCATCAAATCCAAATGTTGCCATAACACTGCCATGTTCACCACTAAACCATGTGCCCAGGTACGACATTCATGGTTTTTTTCAATACCTCCAAGGATGGTGACTCAACCACTTCCCTGGGCATCCCGTTCCAATGCTAGACAATCTTTTCCTGAAAGAAAATTTTCCTAATATCCAATCTAAACTTCCCCTGGCACAAGTAGAGGCTGTTTCCTCTCATCACTTGCTACCTGTCAGAAAAGACTGACCTACACATCCGTGCAACTTCCTTTCAGGTAGCTGTAGAGAGTGATAAGGTCTCTCCTGAGCCTCCTCTTCTCCAATCTAAACAACCCAGCTCCCTCAGGCACTTCTCATAAGACTTGTGCTCCAGCCGCTTTACTGGCTTCATTGCCCTTCTCTGGACACACTCCAGCAGCTCAATGACCTTTTTGAAGTGAGGGGCCCAGAAGTGAACACAGTACTTGAGGTGTGACCTCACCAGTGCCGAGCCCACGGGGACGATCCCTGCCCTGGTCCTGCTGGCCACAGTCTTTCTGATACCAGCCAGGATGCCACTGACCTTCTTGGCCACCTGGGCACACTACTGGCTCCTGTTCACCCAGCTGTGTACCAGCACCCCACAGGTCCTTTTGCTCTGGGCAGCTTTCCAGTCACACTTGCCCCAGCCTATAGCTCTTTGTGGGGTTGTTTTGATCAAAGTGCAGGACCTGGCAGTTGGCCCTGTTGAACCTCATGCAATTGGCCTTGGCCCATCAGTATAGCCTGTCCACATCTCTGCATAGCTTTCCTGTCCTTCAGAAGATCAACACTCCCACAGCTCAACTTGATGTCAACTGTAAAGTGAGGGAAGGTGCATGTGATCCTCTCACCCAAATCATTGATAAGGATATTAAACAGGACTGACCCCAGTACTGAGTCTAGTGGAACAGCACAGCTGACCATCTGTCAACTGGATAATGGTGGCTTAAGGATTTCTTGTTCTCAGATATGTTTAGAATACTATTGTTTATGCTTCAGCTTTGTACTAGGTGAAAGCTGATTACAACCAAGTAAAAATGGATCAAAGGAAACTTGATTTCTCTTGAAAATCAAGAAATATTTTAGACACAAGTTGGAATAAGTCTCTACAGGTTGCAAGTTCTGACAG
Source organism: Empidonax traillii (assembly GCF_003031625.1). NCBI lineage: Eukaryota > Metazoa > Chordata > Aves > Passeriformes > Tyrannidae > Empidonax > Empidonax traillii. The sequence continues at coordinate 200,968 of NW_020955646.1, forward strand.
CTTGCATTTATATTCCAATGAATTAGACCTACTTCTGGATGCTGTTAAAACATGCTCTCTCAATGGCACAAGGATAGGATGATCCACACCACAGGCCTGCGGTAACAGAGGGAAGCTTCTCTTACTCATCTCTGATCTCTGTCCCTTCAATGGAGGGAAATTATAGTGTATTGTATGAGTTTCAGGGCATCAACAGGCTCCTAGGGAGGTTGCTGGTTTAATGCAGTTTTAATATGTGCTTCAGGTGCAGTGAATATCTTGTTTGAGTGAACTCTAATGGCATTTTGATTTGGTTTCAGTGGAGCCACAATGTCATCCACCAAATGTCTCATGCCCAGAGTATTTGTTATGACTATATTAAAAGGACTAAAATTCTACTAGTTCAAGGTATAAATCATTCCAGGTATGCCAGACCAAGGTGACCTAATTTCAGGGCTTTTGAACAGAGTGTTATGGACAGTGACCATATCATCATTAAAGAAATAAAGAATAAGAATATGAACATAATGAGGTCTCCATTTCTCTACAACAACTTTCATTGCTGTGAGAGACTCATTTTCTTTTGCTGCAGGAGACAGTTATTCACTTGAAACATTTAGTTCATTCCTGTTTTATTGTTTAACTAAACAGAAAAGTCTAAACCAAAGTCATCCTGCTGTGTTTCCATAGTGCTATTGAAGACAAGACAAAACTACACCAAAGATCAATTTTGACAACACCTACCAGCTGCCTAACAACATGAGAAGGAAAGCACATTTATGCTTAAAACCTCATGGAAAAGCTAAAAAGGCAGATAATACTATAAATTTCTAAATACAAATTAAAGACTTCAATGAAAATGGATACTGACTATCCTGTAGCACAGTTCCAACAGAAATGTTCTACACATATACAGAGAGGGGAATAGTGTTGTTTATGAATATGTTTTTAAAATGGCCTTAGCAATAAATAGCATTTAACTGAGTTTCAGGATTAAAAAAAGTGTTAAGAGTATTTGGCAAAACCTCTCTGATTTATTGATTGGTCTCCAGTTTCATATGATTTTTCTCCTTCCCGAGGATGGATGGGATTAATTTTTAAATAACATCACATAATATTTTGTTAAATTGTCTTATAAAGCAGTAACTGTTAAATTTCTAGTGTTGCCCCAGATTTAGGGAACCGAAAGCATCAAAAGCATAAACAGAGGTAATTTGCATTTGACTTTCAAACAAAATTGGCAGGTGAAATCTATGTAAAAGTTGCTTCATAGATTTAATTGTTACTGAATAGAAGTCTAGCTGATTTGGGCCTTGCATTCACAATTAATTTGATCCACAGGTTTCTGACTGGTGTTAAATTAGACCCTGGCTAATTTCACACTAGTCAAAAATCTGGTGTGAAATTAACCAGGGTCTAATTTAACCTAAGATCTTGCACTGCAGGAACAATTCATATGCTTCACTGTAACTTGAAAGCGTTACACTCTTGATCCTATTACAATTTCTTTTTTTTTGTAAGGTCATCTTTTATGAAAAAGCACAGGACCTTGGAGCTCAAATCCATTCTGCTTCTATTTAACAAACCATTTTAATAATGTTCCTTATGTAGCAGGCAAGAGAAAGAAGCATGTATTCTCTGCTTATAAGAAGGCATATTCAGTGGATAATTACAGTTCACAGTATATAAAACACAGCATTCCTTAAATTTCTTACTCACTTGTTTCTGTGGCTGTAACAGTTATGTTGTGCCAAGAAGCTGTCTCTCGGTCCAGAGGTTTAGTTGTGATGATTGTTCCATTGTGTTCACTGATGCTGAACAGTCTCTTTAGAGGCGTGCTTTGGACAATAGAGTACCTGCACCCCAAAAAAAGTAAAGAGATTTCCTAATACCAAAATTTTTCATCAGAGGCAAGGACATGGAAAGCTACTGCCAGTTGAGAAAACAGAGCTGTGTATATATGCATATAAATGTGTGCTGCAACAACTCAGAAATCATGAAAAATGTACACTTATAAACATTTAAAACTCACTGCTGCCAAGATCAAAGCTCTTCTTTTTATAAAACTAAATATGTCTCAGATCTATATTAATGTGAACTGAATCTGAAATGTATTATTCATTCATACTTCTAAGTCAGGCTCACAGCAGGTGAATGACTTCGTTGAAAAGAAACAGCAAAAGTGCCACTTGTGAAATGAATAACAACAGCTAAGTGGAGGTATAATGGCAAATCTATTTTATCATTGCTGACAAGCTCTTATGCCAAGGGAACGGGCATTATAAAGACAGAAAACTATCCATAATGAGGTGTCTAGGCAGGGTACAAAATCCTAATGTAGGAGATGATTGCAAATGAGTCCTGTGTTCCTGAGTGTTCTCTGAAAAGGCTCCAGATGCCATGTCCATATGCGGGCATGCACATGTGAATGTGCATACATATATACCACTCAAATGGTTGAAGTCTAACCACTGATCACAGATCAGAGGTGGACAGAAAAACCTGTCCAAAGATATTGGTGCAAAAAAGGATATTTACTAATATTGTAAATGACCTACAAAGAAATATATCATATGATGCAGTTCCTAGTAGAGTCTATTCCATGGAAATAAAACCTGTTTGAATGTTGCAAGGTTCTTTCCACTCTAAATTTGAATTCCCTCATGAAACTACTCCCTTTTATTATACCTTTAATTGTGCTTGACAAAGCCTTTCTGTTTCCTGTTGACACTGGGGACTCCAGCTCAATTAGTGTACCAGAAGTTGGATGACTCTCTAACTTATTATTTATAGTTACGTTTTATCTGTTTTGGAAAATCAGTAAAGGATAAATCAAGGAACCATCACAACACTGTAAGTGAAAGTTATTACAATTTGAGCTGAATTTTTAAGATTTATAAACATCTATTTTTGGTTTTTTGTATTTTTGTGTTTTTTTTTTTTTTTTTTTGTATTTTTGGTTGGTTTTTTTGTTTATTTGTTTGGTTTTTTGTGTTTTTTTCCTCTTTAAGTGAGCATTCCTCATACCCTACATCAAAGCTTGTTCAGGGTTTTCTAATATTGTTGTGTTTTTTGGTTTTTTTTTTAATTAATTTGAATCTTGATAAACAATTGCTAAATATTCGTTATTTTTTTAATATTAATAATAATTCGTTATTGCTAGATATTCGTTATTTTTTATTACTGATGTAGTGAGGTTTTGTTGCATGGTTTTTTTAATTTGTTTACTTGAAACCTGGGGTCCACAAGGAAACAATCTTGTTTTCTATATTATAAGTAACTGCTGTTGTTTATGGTAGCAATGATTTTAAAATTATATTTATTTGCATGGCACTTAGCCCAGTAAACACACCTATATATTAGAAGTGACGTGCTCCAAAGAAACTCAGTGAAGCAATTTATGTATCACTGTTTTGGGACTATGCAGACATATTCACTTTGAGGCAAGTGCTTTCAAAATATTTCTAACTAAGAAGTCATAGATATGCATTAACATTTAACTGTTCCATAGGAGATGCTTCAATCATCTAAATAAACTACCAAATGATCCCTTTTTGGGTGGGAATAAAAAATTGCATGTATATTTTTATTCTTTCTTATTTAATGTAAGCTTACTAAATAACAGTAAATGAATATAAAATCATAACAAATCATTGCCTAAACCTCTGAAGCCATAACATAATATATTTATATGCCTGCTTTTAGAAGTGTACATACCATAAATTATTTTATGTCTCAACCATTTTTCACTGTATCCTAGCTTGTCTACATTGCATAGTACAAAGTGATGTCAGGCAATTCAGGAAGTTATTTAAATTATAATTGTATGTTAAAGATTAATCACCTGTTTTCTCTTTAAAAATTATTTATTATTAAAGTTTGAAAACAGGATCTGCTGTTACTGAGTTGAGTGGTTGGGTATCAGCTGGCTGGCAGTGAGCAATTGTTCTGGGTTGTTTTGCATCACTTGTTTTCTCGGGGTTTTGTTGTGCGTTGGGCTTTTTTCCCCTCTATTACTTTCTTTTCCTTTTTTCTTTTTTTTTTTTTTTTTAAATTATTATTAAACCGTCTTCATCTAAACTCATAAGTTCTCACAATTTTACCCTTTCAATTCTCTCTTACATCTCGATGGCTGGGGGAATGAGTGAGCAGCTGTGTGGTCCTTTGTTGCCTAAGTGGGTTAAACCATAACATCTTGAGTAACGTAGGCTGTCACAGTGAGAGCACAATTAACTGTGGTTATGAACCAAGGTAAGGAACAAAAATACAATTTGGAAATCTCAACTACATTTATAGTTGAGACCTGTTCACATTTTAAGTACCTGACTGGACTGTCATCATTATCTGGATCTCTGGCAGTTACGACCCCCACCAGGGAGCCACTCATAGCCCCTTCAACAACCTCCATCACATAGTTCTCTGAGGTGAAAACTGGAGGTTCATCAGCATCTTCCACATTGATTTTGATAATGGTTTTGTCTTCATATGGTCCTTCTTTCAAAAAACGCTCATCAATGTACTTGTTCACAACTTTTGCGTGAATACTGTATCTTCTTTTGCTCTCATAATCCACTGTCTGTTAAGAATAAAAGAGAGATTTGAAATACTTCTTTCTTTATATTTGAATTAAATATAGTTCCATAAATGGTGTGAGATTAAAGACAAAATAGTGTTATAATTCATTTGGGAATATTTGAAAAAAAACCAGTTATTTTTAAAACTAGTTGATTCTCATATTTCTTTCTTTTTATGTTAGAAACACTTCAAAATTAAACTGGTTTTGTTTGCTTTCATATTTAGGCTGGTTTTAGTGCTACAGTCAGACAACACTGTAAAAAAAAATCCTAGTTACATAATTATTTTAGATAGTCTTTATCTACTCAAATAATTAAAAAAAAAAAAAGACTTGTTAAATAAATAGCTTTCTGAACAAATTCACATAGCAAAAGAAACAAACAAACAAACAAACAAGCCCCTAAACCAAAATTAAATAAAACAAACAAACAAACAAACAAAACCACCACACTTTTAGCTTTCATTTCTTCCAAACCCTGGATTTCACTACACTATCAAACTCTATTTCCATTTCAAGTGATGTCCTAGATGCCCCAGAAATACTCTTGTGTGATCCAAAAAAAAAAAAAATTACACAGTATCAAAGACTTATAAGTATCTTAATTCATAAGCTGGTATTTTTGAGTGTATTTAGTGTCTTTTCAAAGTTATGTCATAACAAAACCTTCACTGTCTATCTAATACTGTAATAAATTCTGGCTTCACGTAACAGGAGATGTTGGAAGTAAGTAATATTGTTTGCACTGATAAAAATTGATAAAAATTTTACAGATGGTGCACAGAAGAGATAGAACATTTTCTCACAATGGGATACACTGCGTTGCACTGCTAGAGATGACATTAAGATACTCTGACTGTCACTGTTGTATTCAGCAGTAATAGGAATGAGTCAAAAAGGTAAACAGAAAGAAAAGCATTTTTCTTTTCGTCTGCCTAATATTCCAATCAAATCACAAAACTTAAAGAAAGAAAAAAAAATAGTAGAATCCAAAGAAAAAGGCCTTTTTTAAACACCCAGCTTGTTTGTGGAAATTCTCTCTAGTATTTAGGTATTTTTTAGAAGGTTTCTGAGATCTCACCTTTTTTAATAAGATAATTCCTTCTTGAGTCTCACTGTCAGTAATGATGTCAAAAACATGTGAGCTATCTCCTTCAATGGAATAGTTCATGGCTGCATTCTCCCCTATGTCGTTGTCTTCTGCAAAGACTTTACCTACAGTGGTGCCCACAGGAGCCTCTTCAGAGACACTCATATGGTAGAGTCCTAAAGAAACAAATACTGGCACAGTTTAGTGATTTGTCTTAGTTAATAGCTGCTGTAGCTATCATGGCATGTGGCTCTCAGAAAGCTGGGGAAAGTTCTCAACTTTTAGTAGAGTAAAGGATAAAATCTAGCATTGTATAGATCATGGGTACAGGGCATGACAATCTTTCCACTTACAGGTCCTCCCCTCTCAGCCCTCCTTTAGCAATAAATAGAGCAAAGGGCAAGAGGCAATGGTTTTAAAAGGAAGGAGGGAATATTTGCATTAAATATAAGAAAGAGGTTTTTTACAATGAGGGTGGTGAACACTGGCACAGGTTGTGCAGAGAGATGGTGGATACCCGTTCCTGGAAAAATGCCAGGTCAGGTCGGATGGGGCTCTGAAGATCTTTGCCCATTGAGGGGTGGTTGGACTAGATGACCTTTAAAGATCAACACAAACTATTCTATGATTCTATGAACTAGCAGAGTGAAAATACAGTGGAGGACTGCACTTCACTAGTTTATCCTGACAGCCCAGTGAGCAGCTCCCACATCTGCTAGAAACTCCCTGGACAGATAGGTTCACATCATTTACCAAAAATTTAACAGTATCTGCCAAAAAAGAATGAAGAGAGGAGAGGAAGAAAGAAGGTGCGTGAAAATAGTGCTTAGGTAGGGCAAACTAAAGGGAAAACAGTTTAGTAAGTGATTTGTCTCCAAAGTCTTGCAGTAAGTAAAAACAGCAGGCCTGAAACCTTTTGCAATGATATTTTTTTCTCATGATTTTTGAGCTTTTGTGGGGGCTTTTTTTAAAATTTTTTTTTAATTTTACTTTTATTTTAATCTGTATTCTGAAGTCGATCCACTGTCCTGTTCTGAAAAGACCTGCCCGTGAACCTAACAGAACTACAATGGATCCAAATTTCTTCAAGACTTCAATTAGTGTAAACAACCTATACTCACGCTGCTGAAATTTAGGTGGATTGTCATTGATGTCAGAGAGGTTAATGGTAACAGTGGCTGTTGCTGAAAATGCCCCTGGTTGCCCAACCATGTCTTTGGCTTGGATGATGACCAAATACTGGTCTTTTGTTTCTCGATCCATTTGGGCAGCCATCCTGATGACCCCTAAAAATGAAAAGTATAGTGTAATAACATATAACAGTCTCATTTTTTCCCCATCATCTGACAGTATAATATGGGTATAAAAATGTATCACTGGACCTAGCTATCAATTTCCATTCTAGACCATGCACAGCAAAACTGTCCTAATACTGGGAATTAGTACTCATGGTAGCAAATGTGCTGTATGAGAGATCCATTCTGCATATTTAGAGTTCTGGGAAGCAGAATACTCCCTATATTTCCTTTACCATATATAACCATACTAGAAAGTAGGTTTTTGGAGGGATGTCCCGTATCTGTGGTTCCTCCAACATAGAAGTAGAAATGTCACATAATGAGTCATAGAGCTGTTAAATGAGAAGTGTTCCTAGATGCATTTGTTGAATGGGGTACTAGTAATCCAATTCTTTTTTTTTAACACGATATTTTGCTAACTAAAATTTGGATGTTTTAGAGAGAAAGAATTTCGACTTTCTATGGGAAAGAAAAAAATAATTTTTTTAGATCTAGGAACTATGCAAAGATGTAAGAGTGTAGGGTGTTATCAGTTCATCTTTGTATTGACATGAAGAAATATTTTTGCTTGTATCCATTATATTAGTTTATGAATGTTTTCAAGTTACAAGTTCATTTGTAATACCTGTTTTTGGCTCCACAGAGAAATATGGCTGTCCTTGAATGAGACTGTAAAGCAGACGGGCACTATTCCCATAAGAAGGATCATCACCATCTGTAGCTGTTACCTGTATAACTGAAGTACCTCAAGGAAAAAAAAAATAGATTATGTTTATTTTCTTCTTGTATAAATTATCTCATAATTATAGAACATAAAGTCTTTCAAAACCTTTTAACATACCAGATATATTATCAGAGTCCTAAAAATTTACAAAAGCAAATGACATCTTCTAAAATTTATCATTAAAAAGGGAAAATATTTCTCCAGCAACTATTCTCGCTGCATTCAAATTTAAAAATAATTAAAAAAATGTACAATTTTTTAGCACTACATTTATGTTGCTTAAAATACTACACATATTTTCCCTAATTTCTGATATGTGAATGGACTATAGCAGATTGTTTCTCAACCCCTTCTATATTCTTCAAAGTATTTTATGGGAGTTTCCCACAGGAATAAGAAAACACAGATACTTTATCACCAGTAGACCCATTGGTGCTAAAGAAATTAATTGTTAGCAAGCAAAGCAGCCAGGAAGTATAACAAGGCTCAGATAAAATTTTTTATCGTTGACTCTTTAATGAGCTATCCCAGTGTAAAAAATGATGGCAGAATTCCCAGTACAACAACCAGCAAGATCAAACTGTAGAGCTTGATTTCATCTCTGATGGGAAGCTCTTTATATCCTAGGTAGAAGATTGACTGGCACTACCAGTAATGACTGTCCTTTAAAAGAAAACATTCCCAGTAACATAATTTTGTAAGGTAATAATTATTTTTATCTTTTTTCCTCACCTAGGTTCTGCATTAGAATACAAATATCACTTCTCATGAGGAATAGTGGGAAATCAAGATACTTTCTAAAAATTTCTGGCAATATGTTCACATGGTTGCACTTGCTTACCAATATAGCTTGCATAGTTATGCTGTAGGAGAAAAGAAGAAGAAACAGTGGAGTGCAAGGGAGTTAGATCAGAAACACATTTTTTATGACAAAGACAAAGTTGATACTTGTCTCCAATAAAACAAATATATTCATTGCTGAGTTTTCTAACAGTTAAACCGTTTTATTTTTAAGCAGAAATGAAAAATGATTTCTCATATAAGAATATGCTAAATTAAATATTTTGATTTTTTTAAAAAGTATGTTTTGCATTTTCTCTCAATTTACTCAGCAACACTGCAAGTGATTCCATAATGCATGTTATCTTCTCTCAGGTGGAGAGCACAATAAACTGTTAATAATTTTCGTGAAGTTTTGGACCTATATGTCCTTCAAAACGTACCTACAATATTGAATATCTGATGTTTATGTGAGCTTTAGATGTGTGTATAGATGTATAAGTATAAATACAGATCCTGTTGCTCTAGAGAAATGTTAAACATAAAATTACAGATGCATATTTAGTCAGGGCACATATATGCTTCAGAAATTACAGAATTCCGTGATAAGACTGAAGGGTTAATGAAATCTTTAGCTACACAACTGTTAACTTTGTATCAGCTGTGATCTATGGAAATTACTGTCAGTATTACGGAACCCTCATCCTCTAAGACAATTTAGCATAACTAGAATGCAATTGCTTTGAAAAAGAAATGGAGTGCCAGTTAGGAAGGGATCAAGAACTATGAGTAATCCAGTGAGTACGGTCTGTCATGAATGCTATTTTCTACTAAATAAACCCAGCTACCTATTTCTAAACTAAGTTTAGAAATGGAGTTATTTGCAGCACCATAATTAGTAAATCAGCAATAAAATCCAACGTATTAGGACTACAAAGTTATTATTATAGCATTTGTGCATCTCACACATTTAAAGGTAGATTTAATTTTTACACAGTTTCTAATCATCACATAGAAATCTTGAATCTAAACCAACATTTCCTGCTTCTCTAAGAACCAAGCACATTTGTCTGCTTGCCTGTTGACTCTTCTAGTGTATGGCAGAAGGCAGAAGCATGGAATTTGTACAGTTCGGCTCAGTGAGATGCAACTAGTAGATGTAATAGAAAGGCAAACAGGCAAGAGGAAGCTGACCTGGAGGGAAAAAATAACATCTCCTACACTCTCAGGAGGAAGGACATTTCTAAAATGGAGTGACAGGAGGCCACGCAAAGAGCAGGCTATAGTTTCTCCCACTTTTTTTAGAAAAAAAGGTTTTGTGATCACTATATGAACCTCTGCATTAACTATAGACTATACAGTAAGCAGAAGAAAAATATTATGCGATGGAACCTATATTTTTTTATACATTTAACAATCAGGAAAAAAAAAACAACCACCAAAACCAACAAATCAACCAAAAAAGAAACCAAACAACCCCCCTCCAACAAAATAAACAAAGAAAAACAAAACCCAGAAAAACCCCACAAACAAAGAAACAACCAGAAATCAACACAAATCAGGAATTGAATGGAATAATGTTTACCATTTTTATCTGAGAAACAGATATTGCAATGTTAATATTCTGTACTCAAAAACTCTCAAAAGACATTATTTATAAGTACATGGTTGTGAGAAAATACAGATACAAATCATATCTTAAAACAACCAATTAACATATAAATATGCACACAAAACCTCCCCCCACCCAGGAAACCCCAAAACCCTAGCTTCTAACATTGTAAGCATGACATGACGTAATTCACAATTGAACTTTTTGATCAGCTTTATTTAATGCAAACTATTTTTTATCTCTTCAGGCTTGAGTTTGCCCTTCTTGGGCAAAACATGGTAGTGCAATTTATCTGTCTGCTGTAGTCCATTAGGTACGCTATGGGGTCCTCATATGGCAAATAGTTATTCATTTTTCTAACTAGAGCTTGAAATCTATAAGGACATTAAGTACTGATAGATTATTGTATCTGACTCCTAGCCATTCCATCAGATATACTGCATTTGTACAAGTTTAACAGCTATATGGAAGACACTTTAGGTAAAATTGCACCAAGTGCCTGAGGGAAAAGCACAGACCTGTATTCTCAGAAGAGAGTCCATTTGCTGACATGCATTTCATTTACTGTGACACTTCCTTTTAAAACCCTAATAAAATTTAGTACTGAAGATAGAAGAGAGTTAATAAAGAATTGAATTATATTTTAATTTGCTGGCACATTAGTATATATATTGATATTTGCAACTAACTGCAGGCAAAATTATCCATGTCAATTTTCTGATTTTGCTGTGGTTCTCTGAGGCAAGTGACCAGTTCTGAATTATTCTCTCCTCTCTTTATTAGTTCCACACAAAATTTTTACTAGCAATGACCTGCTTTCCCAAATATTGACCACACTTTCTGAGTGTTTTTTGTGAGGAAAGTACTAGGAGATCTAGCATCAGTAAGCTGAGCCAGTGCTAGAGAACTCTGAAACAGAGCAAAGGGAAAGGCTCTCTGCTGCACTGTATCACTTAAAATAATTCTATTCTTCATCCCTTATTATGCAAGAGTATGTTCTAGTTTATTGGGAGAAAAGCACAGGTATATTGAACTGTTATGGTATCAGTGCTGTAAATTTTAGTTGGTTACTCTTTTTGTCTGCTAGGAGGTTATAAATTTCCTTGTAAGGTTGGTTTAGGATACACGTTGAAATAGGTTTTACTTCAGTAGTGCAGTCTCTACCTTTTGAGAAGCAGGGTAAGTGAGCCTAGAGAAGTACTCATGTTGTGTGGCTCAGCTGTTTCATGTGTTGGAGCTGACCACTATCAAGGTATAAACTCCACTTACATTGTATATTCCAGACATACATATTTGTATTCTAGTAGCATCTATAAGAAAGAAACAGGTGAAAGAATGATCTCTGGAATAGCTATGGTGTTAGTGCTATAGAGGTCAGGCACAGAAGACGCAATGTAGAAAATATTTCAAGATCCAGGATGACCTAGATTCACATATCATACGCTGGATGGTTGTGTATCTGTGAGTGTACTATTTCAGGCAATGTGTGTCTGAGAGAGGAGGCACTCAGGGATCTTCATTTTCCACTCATTCTGAAAAATGGAAGATGGCATTACTTTTGATTTTTTAACTTTTTTTTCTCATGTATTTCTACATTTCACTAGAATATTTTTTATTTATAATTTCACAGGAATATCAGAAAGTATATCTGCAGCTTAATTAATCTTATTCTGAAGTGATATAGTATTTTAGGAATTTAAATATATAATGATGACACATGAGAGTGGATAAAGACAGCTGAGCCTTTCAATTTTAGGTTATCTGTTTATAGCAAACTCAAGGTAGTATAGAGTAAAACTTCTCATTTATCAGTTGCTTATTAATGGTTTCAGGTGAGAAACAGAGGCATATGATAAAAGGTTCCTACTGTTGTTTTACCCTTGAGTACTGCCCTACCTGAATATTTTTCTTTTTTTTTTCCCCATATAGCCATCATCAAAACAGAAAGACAAAATAGAAAAAAATTGTCAGTTGTTCATACAGTTATGTGAAGAGTTACAAGTCTCTGTGAGTATAAATGAAACCGTACTAAATCACCAGCTATTTAAATAAAAACATTTTATAAGAGACTATGTGCCTTATAAGCAATGCTTTCCCACAGGGGAAAAAAAAAAAAAAGGGAGTCATCAAAGTCCTACAATTATGCAATGCCAGATAATTCTCGACAATGAACTATACCCATTTTTACTGTGAGCGCACAAAAAAATAGAAATAAAAAGGTTCTTTGCAAGACACCTGTCTTCTCATCTCCAAACTTGAGTAAATGAGCAAGACGTAAAGTCTAGAAGAACCCTCTGAACAAGCAACTGATTACGTTAGAAATAGTTATTTGACCAAGATCTCAAATGCAGATGAAGTCTGTCTGGATGGAAAAAAGTGGCAGTGAAGAAAAAATCAGAAGTGATATCCCTGGTAGAAGTTGGTATACGCAGCGTGACTAGCAAGTAAACTAATTAAATGGAGGTCTTTTGTACTACTCGTAGTGATGGTGAGCTGCTGCTTCCTCGCAGAAATTAGGATACTAACCCCATGATTAAACCCCAGGCATGAATATCGTTTTCTTGCAACTGCTATTCTGAATGGTAAAAGAACATAAAGTTTACGATTCGCTGTGAAAGATTCAATGATTCTGCCCTAAAAGTTGAACAGGTAATGCTTAATGATACATAGTTTTTATTATCTTTTATGATCACTGATGCTATTGCATTAATGACCTCATTAATTCATACTGTTTAAAGTAGCACAATAATTTCTGTTTAATATCAATCACAAATAGAAATAATCAAAAGAGGTAGGGGTATGAATTAAAAAGATTATTGGGATTCTTTCTGTAAGAATAAAATAATCTAGTTTTCTTTTGATTTTGAAGATAGCTACTTGGAGATAGCATGTATAACATGCTTGTTTATGTCAGCTGTATTCACACTTTGGGGTTTCTGAAGGCTTTAAATGTATGTGTCCACATATTATGCATTCATATGTGTATGTACACATAGATATATATATACACCTATATTTGTTAGATGTTAGCTTTGCTTTGTATTTGCTGAAATAAGTTTCCAGATACATGACAGATCCTAGTACAGGTCTGTTTGATCATTTGGATGGGAGAAAGAAGCGGTGCAGGGATTAAGTTGTTCCTCTTGACAGGAAAATTACAATTCACGTCCTTAGGAAAATGGAAGATAGTCCTTCATTGAACACAATCTAATCCAAACAAGAAGAAGCTGACTGATAGGAAAGAGGCTTGGTAGTGTAAATAAGTAGGCAACGTATAGAGAGTGAGAGTGGTCATCACATCTCCTTCGCAACTGGCTTCAGTGCTCTACCTATTTTTATTGGTAATGCTGTATTTGTAAACAAGTACAAAATAAATACTCAAAACCAAGGATGTTAAGTAGAGGTATTTATAACCTTTTCCAAATCTGTAAAACAGTTTGCTTTCATCTCACTGAGAAGTTGTCTGTTACTTAAGTTATTAAGATTTTTGTATCCACAGAGCTATCTAGAAAAATATCAGGAAATAAAGATTTTGGTTCACAGCATATCATACCTTCAGGTGACATCTCTGGAACAGTAGCCTCATAAGGCCCATCCAAGAACTGTGGTTCATGGTCATTGACATCTCTAACCTTGATAATGAATTCTGATTCAGGTTCAACAGGAAGATGAGTGCTCTTATTTATTGCTTGTGCTTTTAGACTGTAGAAAGGTTTTTTTTCTCGATCCAGTTTTTGTTTCACATAAATTTTGCCATCGGTTTCATTCATGAAAAAAATGCTTCCTGCTCCCTCTCCAGTCAAAACGTATTTTAGGTTGCCATCCTGCTTGTCTAAATCTGATTTCAGCTGAAAGCATGAAACAGAAAAGTAAGTCACACTTTGAGAGGAATAAATTTTTGAAATATTAATTTGAACATTTGTTTCCATGTTTCAGTGAACCCTGTCACTAATGAGCCTTCTTAGAAACTAATATTTAAAAGATGGTATTGTCACATTTTCAGCCAACCATTTTAATTTTAAAGTATATTAAAGTATTTAATTTTAAAGTATTTATATAATAGACTTATGAATGCATGATAAATCTGAAAAGAGATGCTTCAGCTACTTTGAAACAAAGGGAATTAATGTAAGTACCTACTTTAGTTTGTTGCTTTATCAGCTCCCATACAACTCTACTGAAAACAAGGCAAAGGCCATTAAACATTATCTAGAGTTTTTATTATTGCAAATGACAAGTGTACTTTGTAAGTTTTATGTATTTTTTTTCTGTACTCAGCAATACTAAGTGCAAATGTGAGCAATAGTGATGTTCCATTTCTGTTGAAATATTAAGGAGGTGAAAAGCCATTCTGTAGTGTAAGCCTATATTATTTGTTCTGAAATAAATTGATAGACATTTTCCATTTCCTTCCAGGATGATCTATATCCTCTGTTGTCTTGCTAAGTTGAACTTTATGATGATGATTCCTTTGATGAAGCTGAGTCTTGGAGACAATTGTGGTCCAGCTACATTTGTTCATACCCGGTTAATGTTAGCAATATGTAATACAACCTTTTTATTAGCAATAACTTCATTTCTTAACATGTTAAGCATGTTGAATTTTATGGGACCAGCAATTTCTATCATAACATGAATTCTCTATTTTTCTCTATTTATTTTGGTTATAGAAAAAAAGATGTCGAATTCTCTAAGAGCCTGGACAATAATTGAAAAATCCAAAGTTAAAAAAAAAAGAAAATTATTTAACCTGCTTCTCTTATGGAGCAACAAGTTCAAAATGCAAATAATATGCCTAACCACTGACTTCAATTACATCACTGTTTTATTTCATGCTTATTGACCCTACAGGTTAGTGTAGGATATGAGGACACAGAATAGGAAAGAAGTAACTAGAGGGTGTAAAGGACCTGTTTCACTACTGGATCTACTCAAATGTTTTGTAATAACTTCAGAAGTTGCAAAAATAATTTTAACTTTTCTTTGGAACAATGTCTATGCCTTTTGAAGATTTTCCTAAAGTGTAATTGTCTGCATGCATCAAATGGGTACTTTATTCAGAATGGGATGGGGACACTGCTCTGGGATATGAGGAACAGTTTTGAATTCCTGCTCTGAGTTCTCTCAAAGTATTTAAGACCTAAAATATGCAGAGTTAATTACCGTTGACAGTACAAAAGAGAACTTCCAAGTCTAGGGAGCTAAAAACCATTAAAAATATGAACAACTTAAAGTCAAATATTTTCAACATAAGTAGTTGTGTGAAAAACACGGTCTAGTCAAACTCATTTTAACACCATTGAAATTGGCAACTGGCTAAAGGACAATTCTGTGTTATCCCCAAAACTTGGTTTCCTTGTAATGAACTGCAGGGCACAGGAGAGGTGATGTATGTCTAGATCTTTAAGCTAACATGGGGTTTGGATGTGACCACAGAGTGCACAGAACCCTTATTTTTCTTGAAACTGCCTTGAACTGGCTGCTTAGACAGTTTAAGTGACTTCACTCAGGATCTTTTATCCACATTCATGACCTTGAACATGTAAAATGAGAATCTCTTGCATATGACATTTGCTGAGAAAGCATACTAAAGGTTCTCAGTTTACTTGGTTTGTTTAGGCTAAACACAACAGAATATATGGTCTTCTCATTGTAACTGAGAACTGAGAACAAGAATTTTTGTACTTGCTCTCAAATATCTGTCATTGTTTTTCTTAAGTTTGATAATGGAAAAGGAGTCAGGAGTCTATGTTAAATAAAATTTGAAGATTTAGCTCTGACTGTGAAAGGAATTTTATGTGGAATAGCAACTTAAAAGCAGACTCTCTACCTGTGTATTTGTATCGACGCAGTTTTCTTCAGGGCCTTAATTACTAAAAATTCATGTGTTGATCACAGACTACCACTTAATTTCCTGAAAGCAGAGTATATTGTGCTCAATAAAAATTGTCTAACTAGACCATGGTAACACTGCAACAAATTAATGATAATCTTCAATAAAATTCCCAGTTTACCTGTGAGAAATAGAAAGTTGAGATCGTGAAAACACATGAAATTTATGAAGTTTCTTTGCAGGAAACTGTTTTTGACGTACTGTAAGAGTAATAATGTTTAAAAAAAATATACAGCATGTCTGAACTTGTTATTTCAGAAGTGAGACATCACACTTCCATAGCAGTTACTTCGAAGGGGCTGGAAAAAAGTAATTAATGAATTTTGAACACTTCACCCTTTGGGCTCAATTAAATTTTAGTGCTAGTTAATTAGCAGTTAAACTTTTTCTAGTTCATTCATCTAGAAAGAACCTTAAAGAAAGGAAAACTAGATCTCAAGATTACAGTTATTTTTATCACACAAAAATAAATAATAATAATAAGAAATATAATAATGATAAGCAGAGAGAGTAGAAAGGGGCAGATAAAGCCTCATTAAGGCAATTATCTTAAAATACATTTTTAAAGGAGGGTAAAAAATAATTGCTCATTGTGCTAAACCTACATTAATCTAATGAACCATGCAGATTCCTGTAGTTTCTCAGTGGTAAAAGGATTTAGTATTAATCTGCTTCATTAAAAATTAATGACGGGTAAATCAGCTGCTACTTAGTGTAATAGAAAATCATGCTAAATAGTGTTTGTAAACTGCACTACACTCAGTATGGCTGCTCTGATGCAAAGCCAAAAATAGCACAAGCAAATTGCCAGATGTTGATAAATGAGTCCTTAACTTTCATTCAGAAAAGAAAGGAACTTTTCAGCTTTATACCTTCATCTGATGTGTATGGAACTAGTTTTAGTAACAGATTGAAAGTGAAATTTCCTTGACAGTAACCTACGTGGAGAAGGTCCTTGGTACTACCATGACCTTGAACTCTTGGAGTTCTCTGACCCTCAGTAAGGTCACAGGAAAGGAGAGGTGTAACAATGCCTAATTACAGCTTCCTGATCTCCTGTTTCTACCTTTCTTACTGTTTCCAGGTCACTGGAGATGTTTGGTCTTCCAAGTCAAGGCAGAAGCTGTTAATCAGCATGCTAAAGCTAACCTTGTACTGTCCTTGAATCATTACTTATCATACCTGTCCAATATAAATAGGACTGAGTGAAATCTGTTCCTCAGTTGCAAAAAGTGGCTCCCACAACCAGTCACGTTTCACTCTTCGGACTGCCATGAAAGACAGATCTGTGTTTTGAGCACTGTGGTTCTGCATGCTGAGGGAGTAAGGCCAAAGTTGAACCAGCATCACCATGAGAGGTAGCAGTGCAGAGAAATTCATACTGAAAGCTTCTTTCAATCAATTTTAATCTGTGGAAGAGGAAAAAATAATTAAAAAAAAAAATTGACAGCGTCACTTTTGTCTTTCCGCTTTTATATATTGATTCTGTGCTAATTTAAGAGCTGATTTGCAGTGTTAAAACCTCCTCCTCTCCCTAAAAAGAAAGAGTGGAAACAAAGTCTGTTTCTGTTTAAAATAGATATTCTTTCAGAGTCTCTGGCATGAAAGTCAAGTACTCAACTGTCCTTTATGAATATCCTATGCAGGGAGTTTCTATGTAAAAAAAAAAAAAAAGGAAAATCATACTTCAATTAATTCATCTTTCAAATTAGGCTGGGTAATTGTATTGTGTAGCCCAGGAATAATCTGATTGGAATAATTGTATGTTTCTGGTTAGGCAGGGCTCATTTTGAGCTGCAGTCACAGAACTGCCTGAAGGGTGAACATCTAGCCTCAGCGGACCTGATTTCTGGCAGCTGAAACAAAGTGGTGCAGATATTTGTTTAACCTCTTCTTAACCACTTTCCCAGTGGTTAACAAAATCCCTGCAAAAATGCTGAAAGTGGTAGAGCATCATGAAGAAGCAGAAAAAATCTACACCTTTCTCCTTCCTGGCCGATAGAAATTGTCTTAACTGATTTTACCACCTCTGACATTATTGTCTGCAATTAAACAGTCAAAAGGCAAATGCATCTTAAAAGATATAGGTTTCTGCAGCTAGTTTCATAGGCACAAAACACATGTTCAGAAAATAAAGTCTTTTCACAAATTATGAGCTGTTAATGACTTTTCAGTGATTTTTGGCAGAGTAAAGGAACCTCTGAATTTTAAGTATAATACAGTGCTCCATTAAGAATAGCCATCTTCCATGAGGAAAAAAGGAAAATTTTGAAAATACACACATTTCAAGTCTTAAAACCCTATTTGGCAATGCCATTATCTGTTCTTTTCAAGGTTTTAGCCTTAAAGAATAATATTTTCTATGCAGGAGCAGTTTGGTTTATGAATTTGTCAGTTTTTACAGCACACTGGAAAGAAATATTTGGATGTATTTTTCTTAGGCCTGAAAAATCCAGAAGTCTAATTGTCTAGAATAAAATATAAAAACATTTATTTTAAGTTAATGATTAAAGTAATAATGTTATAAATGCCCATCCTTATCCAAAGGGAAACACCATAATTGCTTACAAAGACAGATAACACAGAAAACTATTTATTATCTTCCAACAATTTTGTATGATGTAGGACAACAGTTTGTTAAAATGTATATATATATATATATATATATATATGTAGAGAGAGAGAAAAAAAAAGATAAGGAAATTCTAATAGTAAAGTCATGTAGATGTTTAAGTGTACCTTCCAATTTATTGATGTTTTCTGGGTTTGGACTTTAAAGCTGTAACAGTGCAAAACAAGACTTAAATAGAAGGAATGTGACTTCGGTACTCTCTAGTTTCGATTTCCAGTGGAAAACATCTTATTTTCCTATAGCTGAAAGAATAATATTAGTGACATGGAAAGCAAGGCCAACAAAGCTCAACTTGGCTCTTAAATAAAGCTTGAGTGAGGCTTAAAAGGCCTAAAGACCTTGGAGAGGCTCTATGCAATGAGTGTACTTAACGCTAAGCAGTAATCTGTACAGAAACTAACCTTGAAAATGAACATTCATTTTATTGCAGCACATACCAAAAGACAGACAACTCAAACAATGAAAGCTGAACAGTCAAAGAGACCTTTCTGAGGAATCGTACAAAAATATACTTTCAACATTCAATATGAAGAGACAGGTGTTCAGTCTGGGCCATAGAAAATACTCCTGCCTACCCTTTTGCTGTTGTTTTTGGTGCTTCTTGTGACATTGTCCACATTGTTCAACCAGGTATTTCAGGTTTGTGGGGCAGTATTTCACGCAGAGTTAATGTCAAACAATCATTATCAAATTCATCTGAAGACACCATGTATACACAGTAACATAGTGAGAGTACAGAATATGGCTACACAGATATATTGCTGGCCACCCTTTTGCAATGTGCTCAGCAGTTAGATATGAACAGTATAAAGAATAAAATTAGTATTTTGGTCTATTTTGGTGTCTCCTTTTTAACAATTTATATTAATAGTCCGTGTTACATGAATTCAAGCATTACATCTCAGACAAACTGGGAACAAATAAACATTTTTAGATTTTGACATGTTGCACACTGTTACGGTATAAAAAGATTTTGACTTGAAAATACAGACACTAGGCAAATTTCTGTAAAAGACATAAAGCTATGTAATGGAACTGAGAGCTATGTTTATCTCTGCTATATCAGACATACTCAATTTGCCTTTACTTTCAGGACCTTTCAAAACATGTTTGCTTCCAACATCTCCCTACTTATTTGGCGTTGAGATTCTGCCTCCAGCCTCCGGTCAGCACATGTTCCCATTCTTTATAAATGCAGTTGTTCCCTTGTGAAGTAATCATCTTCTTTCTGTTCCACTGACTGTAGCTAACTCTTAAAAGTGGCTCTCATAAAATATACGGAAATTAATTTTTATTCCCTCCTCTATTTCTAGTCTTTCCTTAAAAATCTAAATTTCAATGTTACACACTTAAAGTTAAAAGTAAAAAAAAAAAAAAAAAATGCTCACAGTGTTTAAGATGATTCTGTACTGAGACTACTGCCAATCACTATGACTAGTACTGTCTCATTATTCCCTTGTTCTCCCCTGTCTTTCCCTATCCATCAGTTGTCTCTTGTTTTACACTCATTCAGTAAGGACTTTGTAAACAAAATGACCTTTTACACTGTTTCAAGTATAATATTCAGAAGAAGGGATGATTTGGAAAAGCCCTGAGATTTTGGTTGCTATGCACAAATAGATTTTTTAGTAGAATAATCTGTAATTGGAAAATAAAAAGAAAATACATTTTCAGAGATGAACAAATGATTTGTCAATAATGATTTCCCAAGGGAAAGAGAGAAATGGGAACCACTCTTCTATTCCTAGTCTTCAGGAAGTATGTCTCCACTCCACACATGCAATGGATTACAATAATAAAGGCTGATGCTTAGAATAGAGTAATGAGAATATCAGTTTCATTTGTTATGACTTTTAAAGCAGCATCTTCCTTTTATATCCAATTGAAAATAATGAGTTTCCTGTAGACTTATGATTTACCTTCTTGACACGAAGTTGAAACATCCTTTGTTGGGTTTGTTCTGGAATTATCACCAACTGACGTCTTTTCTCCATTTGAAATAATACCTGTTACTGCCTAACATTTCAAGAAAAGCAGTAGTGAGAGTAAGAGGTCTAAAAAGGATACAGGGAAGATAAATATTTGTTGATAGAGAAAATAAAAGGCTAAAGGTGAAGACAAACAACAACTTACTAAAGCACTAAAAATACCCCAAACAACAAATTACAGTGAAGATGATGAAAATTCTGTTTCAATTCTGTTAGCTGGAGGAAAACAAACTTAAGTTTGGAAAACCAAACTTAATTTTGTACCAACCCTCCCATAATTTGATATAAGGATAGCCTTTTAATTAGGAGGTAGCAAAACAGTGAAATATGGTAACATTGGATGTGGTAGATATTCCTTAACTTGACACCATTAGGACCATCTTGTATATGTACTTGATCTTATTTATATCTGAATTTTGAAACAGTGACTCCTGATAAAAACAAATCTCTCTGTCCTTAAACTACTCAGCAGTACCAAAAATGCCAGACTGGAAGACATTCCTTTTGTGGAATTTGGTGTTGTCTTTGCTTGTTTTAATAACATCAAGCAAACAACAAGCGGAACAATTTGTGTAAACGAATCTAATTCATTAATATGCAGCTTCTGAAACATTTCTTATCTCAAGAAGAGCCCTAAGATGTTTCAGTTACATGTTCTGTTTCAAGCATCCATGTTATTATAATTGTAGTTAAATTTGTCTCCCTTGTATGTTGCATCTTTAATTTTTTTTTTCTTAATAGGATAAAGAAGAAAGGATATTAGTAACTAACCCCTACAGATTACTGATAGTTCTAGTGTATTGTAGTGCTACTGCTCTATTTTCTTTCCAGAAAACACTATATATAGACTAATTTTTTTTGATGAGTTCAGGTTTTGCACAACATGGTAAACACCTAGGTTATATTACTTCTGGAATTCTCAAATAATAATATATAATAATATATATATCAATTAATGCAGTTAATACATATGTTTTGGAGGGGGTTTGTTTGTTTATGTTTGTTTTATAATCTGTACAGAACAATGATAAAATCTTCCAGAGTGTGCAAAGTAATGGGCCTAATCTTATTCTTGCTGCTTCTTACTGTTGCTGAATTTCACATAGATTAGTGTAATAATTTTTACAGGTGTGGTGTGTTAAAACTCTGCATTATCTTTTTCATTGATTTTGTCTGTGATTTGAGTTTTTGCAATCAGTGCCAATTTTTTTTTAAAGTAAGTTTTTCATTCTTCATGTATTTTAAGTATTTTATTTGGAGACACTACAAAAAAGCATACTAAACTCCTAAGGAACAAATATGACATATCTAGCTCCAGCTGGAAGCCACTATTATGACTGTAATATTTGACCAACTTGATAAAAAGCAACAATTAGAAGAAAGGACAAAAATTAATAAGAATTTATTTTTTTACGTGAACTTAATTTTTACTAAATGTAATCACAATTGCTATATGTCATACATAAGTATTGTGTAATCAACTGATTGATTAAGTGATTTTTGTGAATAGATAAAATTGATTTTATTGTGGTAAAGGTCACCTTTACCACAATCCTGTCAGCTTATGGTTATCTGCCTGGTTTGTTCTCTTCATGGTTATTCTAGTATTCAATATTATTTTAGGTTTAGCTATTATTTTTATTTAATCTAAATATTTTGACTTTCTTGTATTTCACACATTTTTTCTTTCTTAAATTTTGACTGCTGCATCTAACAAGTATTCTTAATTTAATTATACTTTGGTTATCAGAACTAATATCTAAATGTAATAGTGTCTTCAATCAATTAATTACAGGTAACTCAACAATTGTCTTGCTAGTCTGTTGCAGAACTAGCTATTTTAAAAGCTTCTACTTAACCTTGAGAAGTGTCTTCTGTAATGTACATCCAGATGTGACATTTGACCAAATTATGTTGACTGGTAATGCATCCTAACACAGTATGGCTTCATGTATCTCCACTAGTCACCCAGAACAAAACACACACACTAGTCACCCACAACATCAACTAGTAATATTTATTTCTTGAAATCCTATATCTCCAACTAAAAACTCTAGGGAAAGGTAGGAGATTTTTTTTAAAAAGAGGAGAAAGGGTGCAAGGTGAAAGGTGAGATTTCCTGCAGTGAGTAAAGAAAACATGTACTAGATCTGTTCCCTGTTCAGCCTAGGAGCCAAAGGAGGTAGTATAGAGGATGTGGTAATATATTGTGTGTTCTACAAACTCATTCCTCAGTATCATCGGTAGTTCTCATTTCCTTAGTGGAACTATATTAACCACCAATAGACATGAGTAAACCAATACTGAGAAATAAACCTTTTTATGAATTGAAGTCAGTGACTGCTGTTGCTACTCTATTACATTTGAACTTTGGAATATAACATTGGCTGCACAATGCCTATGTCCTGATGGCTGTGAGCATACAAGATGAGGTAGCCATTCTCTTGCCTTTTGCAACCATGTTCTACCAGTATTTTTAGAACCGTGGAATTGGTTGCTGTCCTAAAGTTTGTTGGAGATGTATGTAGCTGGGACCAGCTCAGTTTTTCTGTGTATGGTTCAGCATTCTTATGTTTGACTTCCCTTATGGGACTGCTGCCATTGATGTGACTCTGTAAACAAAGACTCTCATGATTATGGAAACATGAAATCATTATTTCACTCACTGTTATCAATCATATTATGTAGACCTGAAAGTATAGCCTCAAAAATTTCAGTCGTGCCCAAGGCAGCAGGAGACCCAAGTCTTCTCATTGTAATTGTAATTTCTTCGCTCCTTGAGAGAGAACCTGGAAAAGACAACCCAACTCCCCTAAAGTGTCTCTGGGTACAATGAAAAAGTCACTCACACCATTCCCACCTGCAAAATACATCATGTGTAAGGGCAAACTTCTGGTGTAAACTTCTCTGTCAGACAGCTTTTGCTTTGCAGGGGTGATCTTTAGAAATGTTGGTTAAGGTAAACACTGTGTAGGCATCAAGCCAAAGGCAAGCCAATATTTCTGTAAACTTCCTCTGAGAATGCTTGTGTTACTTTTTCTCAGATAATATCAAAATTAAATCTGCAACATCAGAAATTAATAAAGAAAAATTAGGCCTCTTTTTTTTTTTTTTTTTTTTTTCCCAGTCTACTGAAATCCCCCAAAAGGACCAGTAGGTATCACTAAGAATGTAACACAGATACAGTAGATTTCCCCAGAGACAATTAAACCTTAGAATTGCTCCCTGGTTGGTGTGGCATCTTGTCTTCTTTGGAAGTATAGCTTTTCTATATGTTATTAGCTAAAATATGAAGTTATTTGGTGAATAGTTTCACAGATTAGACACAGATATTCCTACTTTACTTTCTTGAAGGGAAGAAAAATGATAGAGGAATATCTATGTCTCTTGTCTAAACACTGGTAAATTAATGATTATATTTCATCTTTTTACACGGACTTTTTGCCATACAGCTGTTTCCTACATCAGTCCAGATGCTTCCTAGATAAAGAAAAATTAAAATGTTTACTTAACTTTATGAAAAAATATGTTTATTTTCTGCAAACATTCAATAGCTTCAGGAATTTTATTCTGATTTGGTAATTGATTTGGTAAACAGATGCTGAGATGCTAAAAGATTCAATTATGCCAGTAGGTGTGGTAAACTACACTCTCTACACTAAAAATAAACAAACATTTAGCTTTAATTGTAGGTTTCTTCAACTGTGACTACTATTTATTTTTAAGATAGTTTGCACTATGGAAAATTACAACTAAACCCTTGTATTTTAGGTTAAATATTTTGCTGACTAAAAACACTATCAAAAGTACACAATAAAAACAGAAATTCTTGCCTTCTGGCATTTGCTTTTTATTGTAAGAAGTAGCAAATCCAATTACAAGGTGTTTGATTCACTGGGCAAATCCTACCGGAACATTTTCGGCTCTGCAGGATACCACTCAGTACTGAAGAACCACTTGTCAGCATAACCATGTAGAGGACCACATTCTGTGCTTCACACTTGAATCTGTTTGCCAAATGATTTTTGAGATGACACTTCATGAAATGCTCCAAAACTCTTTTCAGGATTTCAGTCCCTTTTATTGCATTCATTCATAATTATTCTTTGCATATGTTAAATTTACCTTTGTCACGGTTTTGGGGGAGATTTAATACATCCAAACATGAGATAAAAAGAAACTTCAACATTTCATTTAAGATGATGCTCTTTGCTAGAATTTGACCTATTGTTAAACTGTTGGGTTTGGCTTTGGAATTATTTTTCCACATAAGATGAGATAAATCAGAAAACCCCTTAAGTGAAATCATGCAGTCTATGTCAATGGGAAACCAGAATTAAATCAGATGTTAATGTTTATCTTTGATGAATCTCATATTTGTAAAGTAAATAAATATTCAAGAAAACAGTACCCTAAAAAAAAAAAAAAGGGAATGAGAATTGTTTGTTGTTTGTTTGTTTGTTTTTTTTCATTAACATCATTTGTTCTCTGTTTATTCATAAAGAACAATAAGGTAAATATAGCAGGGAACATTTATTTTATCAGTATTAAGAGTTTTCATTATAAGCTAGAAAATCTGCTCTGATACATAATCTATGGGCACCACCATAGTGGAAGCCAGTTGGAAAACTGCAATGGAATCACCTCAGTTTCAGTTCTGCTTAGGTCTCAGTGATCAGAGGCTTGTTTCTCCCTTACTCCTGATTTTAATGTTTCGCTGTTCTTCTATGCTACCAGAACAATTTTTTTCTTCACTCATTCTATCAATTACGTTAAAAGCTGATATCCTTTTTCAATCTCTCATATATAAAAATTTATCAAGAAAATGCAGTTCTTATTTAATTCCATTAAACTTTGTAAGCACTTTTCAGGCACTGAGGTGTTCAAAACAGCATAGGAACAGAACATTAGGTCATCCAGGCAACAAAAAGGGTGTTGTATAATCAATTTTATGTCAAAGATATTCAAAAAGGATTTCTTTTCTGTGGAGGTTTGGAAAAAAATTTCAGGGTATAGTCCAGCAAATTCCATCAGGTTTGCGAATTATGCATTTTTTAAATAAAATCATTTTTATAAGAGTCATAAAGGAAGCAAATTCTAAAAAAAGAATGTTTTTTCTAGCTATTGGTACTGCATTCTCCAAAACTTTTTGACTTAAAAGCTATTTTTAGAGGATAAGTTTTACTTTAGATGTTTCTATCTGTTTCTGATGTTTCTATATGATCACATAACATCAAATAATATTATCTGGTTAAAAAAGAGAAAAATTTAAACAATAAAAGTTGCATAGTGTCTGGGACTTAGATCTTGACACTCTTCATAATCAAGTTGCCTTTTGATGTTTCAGAGCATAATTTTTGTCCATTACTTGCATACTTACTAATTTAAAAAAATTTGCTTTCTCTTATGTTGCTACTTGGTACATGAAATATATTTCATCCTATAATAGGGGAAAAAATACTGTTTCTACTTTCATTATCATTCAGTGTAGTCCTTACCTTGAATCAAATAAAGATATCTTTGGACATTCTTATTAATTATTAATTCCCTTTGACTAAAAATTCATAAATAAGAAAGGAACAGCACATAGAAACTGTGTTGAAACTTCCCTTTTTAAAAGTCAAGCTCAGGCTGCACTGTGTTGTTGGGTGGGTTTTGTAAGTATTTCATCAATGTAGGAAATAGCCTTTGAAAAGTTCCTAGCTACTATTTGGTGCCTTGAATACCCATGCATGCTGCCCCTTCAACACATTTTTATCTTGGGTCCTTACATTCTGGTTATTATTCAAGTGTATTATATTGTTTTAGAGGGGAAAAGAAAGAACAAAAAGGTATGAGAGCGGTGGAAAATTGGATTAAAAATTCAACATAGTTAAAGACTTCAAAATACCCCCAAAATTCAGATGATGTTAATTCAGGTAATTTTTATTATTGTCAAGATTACTTATCTCCTGGACCAATGCCCTTGACAGGAGATAGACACCTAGATATCTTTGAAGCTGACAAAATATTTTTTTTTATTTCTCCATATTTTCTGTTCTGATTTTTTAAACTTTTCATTAATTTCTTTCCTTTTCTGACCATTTTTTTGTCTTACTACAATATGATTCTTCCTATTTCTAACCTACATTTAGGTCTTCTTTCTCACTGAGAAGCCGAGGCACTGAATGTCCCGCCCCACTTTTTTTCCCTTTCTTCATTTGAGAACTTTTTCTGTTTGCACAGAAGATTAATGAATTACCTATTCACCTGTCAGCTCTGTCCCCACTGCTATAGGTCACCTGGAATAAGTTTATTGCATCTTTAGACAAGCTTTTTCCCTCTTTATAATCTTTATGTGACATTCTCCTCTAGTTACCTGTGTGAGCCTCTTTTGCTTCTCTGCTCAATGTTATCTCTCAAACAGACCTCTCTGTGCAGATTTCTTTTGATATTTTACTTCATAGAAGCCTATTGTAAAAAATAAATTGTGCTGTATTATATTGTTGAGCCAGAATCTCTGTGAGTCATTCAGAGGGTAATTTTGCCTATTTCAAGAGCTCTTATGCACTTTGTAGCCTTAGCTTTTGTATCTCCAACTGAGCAGGTATCCTCAATACTTCATGTGCTACAAAAATATTAAAATGCACAATCATACTCAACATTTTTAAACTTCATCACCTACTCTTTCTTTCAATCGAAGAAGCTTCTTGAGCCAAGAAGCAGATGGAGGAGGGAGGCAGAAACAGGAGGAGTTAACACAAAAAGTAAATCCTGGCTAGAATGACTTTAGTATGGTAATAACCATGGTGAGGGGTAAGTGACAAGAAGTGAGAGACTAGAAGAGTCTGATGTTTCAAATGTAAGACTTGATTTTCATGTAGTGACTAGGAAAGAAAGGAAGAATCTGTAAATGGAGTCAGACCTGCATCAGAAAGGGGCACAAACTGTGCTGAGCCAGGGACCTTCCAGTCCAGAGGAGGCATTCAGTGGATAACTTGCCTTCTGGTTAGTGCAAACTGCTGTTGAGCAGGAAACTAACAGACAGGTCCTTTGCATGTTTCAATTTTCTACCCATCTTTAATATCTTAGCTAAAATCTATAGATATATCCAGTATAGCTAAATTGAAGTTATTCAGAAATATTACTTCTGCTTGGTTTTGTATCCTTTCCTCTGAAATATGTAGGAATTGCCAAAATTCAGTGCAAGAGCCTCATGTTTGGTAGAAAGAAGCTAGGTACTCTGTTAATTGTGAAGCACTCCCCCAGTTTCTTAAAAATAATATTAAAAACACCAAAGGCTGGTGTTGATGCTATGACATTAGTGTGATGTTCTGCAGGGTCAAAGTAGTTCCTCCAGAACAAAGGAGGTAAGAGAAAGGACTAAAAAAACTACAGAAGTTATTGTCCTCAGACCTTCATGATAATGTGGCCCAACACATATTACAAAAAGAAAGTTTTGCAGTCAAGAAAGGAGCAGAGTTCATGGAAGGCAGAAGTAATCTGAGCAGATTTCAAGGGTCCATGAAGAATTCTGTTGACAAGGAGGAGATTTGGGAATTGACCTAAGAAACATGAGGTCTTTGCAAATAGCAAATTTTTCCACAGATGATACATGTTTAAAGAGCTGACATTTTCAGGATTTGTGTGTTTATTTTAAGTAAGAATATGTAAAGGTGAAATTTCCTGGAAAAAAAATCTGAATAAAGAAACAAAGTAACAAGGTAAACTTTAAAAAACCCGCAAAACAAAAACACAATCCAGAAAATAAACAACACCAAACAAAATGAAATTTGAAAATATGAAAATAATTGAAACATATTATGAGTAAAATTGAATGTATACAACTAGTTTCATATCATTATCTATACTGATTTTCTTAAATAGAAACCAATAAATAATAACCAATATTTGATCTTGGAATTTTGCCTATAAAAATTAGAGACTTATGGCTTTTAGTTGGCAAAATAGGACCATGACTATTTCTACTATGACCATTAACAATTTATATTAGTAACTTCTATATATCTCTGTAAATTCAACCAGCAACTCATGAAGAAGAGCAGTAAAAAAAAGCATGGATTGTAATGCCCATCCCTCACTGCGTTAATTACTATGATTGTGAGAGATATGGGGGAATTTCTTCCAGAAAGCAATGTTTTGATAAAATCTCAGCATAGGATATAGGAGATCTCCTCATATTTTCTAAAAGTTACGTGCAAGAATTTGGGTACTTCTTTCAAAATTAATCCCTTCATGGCGGTACGTGAAAGTTTTCAGTGAAGAAACTGTGCTTCAGAGTTCATTGAAATGAGTGGATATTTTTAAACCACGTCTTGGCCTTGGACCTGGCCATTGACATGCCTGCTTCATAGACATTTCCTTTCCTTCATCAGACTCTAGAGCATTCTTTCGTTCCTTTGCAGGTGAGTGGATAACTTCAATGCATACAAACATACGAATATGCATGAATTTTCAGAGATCTCATGATTCACTTAATCAGAATGTTTAAATTTCCCCCTCAAATAAGTTTTTACAAAAGAAATTACTGTAATAGGTTTCTATGGATATCTCACTTCTTTAAAGCCAGTTTTGTCCACATAATTCCCCTTCTTTCAGGAGTCTGTCTGAGTTTCTGACTTTAATTCATTGCAAGCCAACTGAAACTGGAAAGTCCATGAAGTTGCCATAGTAACTCAATGGACAAAGACTTAATTCACTGGTTTATATAAGCCAGAACTCATATCCTGCAGACAGTAATGATCTTAAATTATTTAGGTCTGTAAAGTCAATGGATTATATATATTTAATAAACAAGAGTCAGTTCCTTAGTTAGTGAAAAATGGGCTTTAATTGACCCAAGCTATCTCAAAAGAATTTGTATGTTAGATAGTAAGTCCATTAAAAAGTCAAGGAGAATGAAAAGGAACATGAAACCAGGGTATGGTAACAGTAGTGTTAATAAAGGTTCTGAGTTATGCTATTAATGTATTAAGAATTTTTTGGAAAAAAAATCCCAAATTTAGCTGTTAAGCTCCATAAAACCATGTGGATTTAACAGAAAGAGAGGATGGCATACCTTTTTACAATCTAGTGAAAACAATGGGACTGGAGTCAACTTTTACTGTTCCCGTTCCACAGATATAATTTTCGGCAGCAGTGCTGAGGGAACCAAATGTGGCACAGCAAGACTGAAGGAGAAGTCTTTGGAACAATTGAATTTTAGAACAATTGTGTAATGAACCACATCATTTTGTCCTGGGTATCATGATTTACTTAGGGTCACTGCATACTTTTGGATTGAGTATGGCCTAGTCAAAAATTATACTGGGTGGAGTCAAGATGAATGTGACAAAATTAAGTAATAACAAATAACTATGTGTTTGCTTAGTTCAGACAATTCCCTACTTCTCAGCTTCTTGATCACAATAGGAAAATCTTAAAACTGGTTTAAGATCACCACTAACTGAGAACAGTAACAGGTTGTTTCTGTCTGTTTAATTTTTCCCTCCTTCCCCACACCTTCTGCTTTATGCCACATTTAGGAACTGGGCAGATTGAAATCGTAAACCAGTCCTGCTGCATTGCAACTTCTCTAAATAGCATTGGTAAATATTATAGATATAATAAACATTCTTTGGGAACATTACACTAGTAAATAGATAGGGAAATTTTAATCATCAAATCTACCTATAACTTCAGATGTCTTAGAGAACAAATTCTATTTCATTTAATTCCCTCAATTAATGAATTCTGTATTACATTTTTATGAGATTCCTGAGTACAACAGTTATTTATTTTAATCATACGTGTGAAAAGATCAGCTCAAATGGGAATTGCCACTACAGCTTTATTCTGTGTTGCTTCATTTCATTCTTTCCCTGTATTTTAATTCTAGTTCCAGCTTTCAATAGGATATTGAACCTGTAAGTTTTCTCTGCATATTTAATTCAAGGAGTAGATTGACATCTATATTTCTCTCTGGATGAGAGCTCATCATGTCATTAGATTTTATCCCTGGATTTATATTTTGACTCATTCCAGTTATCTCTGATCATTCCAGGCAGTTCTAGTCCTTTTATAGTTTCCTGTCTGGGACTTATAAAGAGTAGATAAATTGCATGAGAGGCAACAGGATATGGAAAACTATTCAGACAAATAAAAAGAATATTGTTAAAAAAAGTGCAAGAAAACAAGAAACAGATATGCCACAATCATGAATTTCTATATTGTCTCATACAGTAATAGAAGGGTTGGTTGGTTGGTTGGTTGTTTTTTCTGATTTTAGTTAAGTTTTGCTTTGTCCAGGAACTTCTCATCAGTTTTGAGATAACATAGGCAGTTGCCTTGCTGACAGATTTCCTCTCATCTTCCTTCTTCAACCTCCACTGCTATTCAGCACGTTATGAGTTTTTAGAAATTTCTTATGGAAAATATTTTTTTATTAGAAAATGTTCTGTAATTCTGAATTCTGATATATATATATGGGCTTGGGTCTTCTTTTGGTTATATGTTTTGGATTTTTTTTCTCTCAAAGGCTATTACAGAGTATATGAACTTTGTATTGTGCATGCTACAGCCTATTTAGTTTTCAACTGTAAGCATTAATTTTAATGAAAATATCTGTCCTCTAGACACTCAGAATTAAAAGGTCATTCTTAAAGCTAGTGTCTAAATCACAGAAATAAACTTAACTGCTTTCACAAAGTACATCATATTCCTTTCCTATGTAAGGTGTTGGCAATATACAGACTTGTTCTTACTTAGCTTGGATTGAAACTTCATTCAGTAATGCATCATAATTTCATTACTGCTTTGTTTAAAAAAAAATCAAAGTACTTATACAACTGGATGAAAATTCAAGGAGAGAAACTGAGATTACTCCCTGGTTTCATGGTTTTGAGGAGCATATACAAAAGAGTAATAAAAATATTTTAGTCCTGAGTTCTTGCTGTTATTGCCAGTGCCTGTCAGCCAGGAAAGTAAATTCTGTACATTTTCACTCTCATTTTCCTTCAAATTACTTTTGTGACCTTCTTGCCCGTAACTAAAGTAAGACTCAAAATAGAAGTCGCTAATGCTGATTATGTTATTGTACTATTTCACCCTCACTGTGTAGCATCAAAGGAGTAGAAAGAGAGACAGAGTATTGGCATGGTACTGTGGAACCTTTAACACAGCACAGAAATCCCCCTCTCTGGGAAGGGGCCAGGGCCATTATCAATTCTAAGAACATTAGCACAACAATATGAAAACAAAACAAAACAAATCCCTACTGGATACAAAGTATCATTTTCCAAATGAAGAAATACAAGAGTTTCAAGCTTTCTTAGTAGAACATTAAAAATAAGCTCTACTCTGTAGAGTAATAAATAAATCTAATGTGTTGATTCTACTTGTTGCTGAAATAGTGTCAAGAAGGATAAGGCAAAAGTAAAGGAAATAATTGCATAAAACATTCACATACAACCTCCAAGAGAAAAGAAATATGTTTCTCTGTGAAAGAGAATGAGAAGGGAAAGAAATTATCTTCTACAATTCCAGTTGGTTCATATCAAACAGGAAAAGATGGCAGGTATTTTTATCTGAGGATCACATCACTTGATTTTTCTCCAAAAAACTGACAACAAACTGGATGTTGAACTACTTGCAGCTAGGATCAAACAGAGACCAAGCAAGGTTTGTGAAAGGGCAACCTTAAACCAAAATATGATCTGTTATCACGATTCTTACAGCTCAATCTTACAACACCATCTTTGTGGAAACAGCAACTGATTTAATATACAGGGCACATAATTCCTCTGTAATGAAAGCATTTCACCTTGAAGAGCACTTCCACCGGCTTTCAGTAGAACATTGTTCAGTATTGAGAGTTCAGGGGAGTTTTTTGATTAATGGCTAATGAATTGTAAGAGTCCCCTTTTTACCCCCTTAGAAGAATTCCTTGCTCTTTTGCTATCCTCTTAAAGGATAGTTTGCAGTTTATTGCTTAGAGTTTAACAACTTTTTTCAATAGCATTGTGATTTTAGCCTGCCTTTTCCCTCTCTTTTATCTAACACCAGACCCTTTTGCTGCCCCATCAGTCTCTCTTGTTCTTTGAATGGAGACATTGCATGCTATGAGTTGAACAAACTAACAAAGACAAACAAAAAACCCTCAGAAATAAACTCCAAAACTAAAAAGGTGTTTGATTTTTTTTTTCCCCAGGTTATTTACTACTTGTACAATAGAGGAGAAGGTTTGAAGGGAGAAAATGCCTGATAAGGTAGGATGGTGACTGGGATGGTTGCAGCATGTTTATGGCTTCAACTCCTTAATAAATATGGTTTCTTTTGAAGCCTGAGGTTAAACTATTCATGTCACAGGGCTTTTTCTTTTATAGTGCTGAGTATATTGAGCAACTTAATACAATATCTAAGAACTACTTCCAACACCATTACATCTAAATCCTAAAGCTCATTTCTCTTTAGAATGCTTCTACAATATCCCCAAAACTACGGAGTTTATTTCTGTGTAAGAAGCAAAGGGATGAAAATAACTGAAAGAAAAATATAATTTTAAGATAATATAATTTATATTATTTAGGCACAATATCCTAGCTGATATATAAATATCACAATGCAAAATAGAAAATACTCAGAGCTTAATCCCTTAATCCATCTGATAATTAAGATCTTTCTTGATATTCTTTATAGAAAGAGGTCTTTGTCTGGGTTTGAGTTCAATGGAGTAAATTGAACTCCATAAGTTTTACTTGATTCTATCAGCAAACGACAGATTAATTGCAAATCTTGGCAAAAAATTTCTCCTGCTATAATTGTAACCTGCAAGAAAATTACAAGTGAAAGAAACTATAATTATTTTTGTTTTCTTTATCACAGATGCAGAAATGGAAGAGTTAGAGTGCATTATGACTACTGAAAAACAAAACAGGAATTAAATATATGGATACTTTTAGAACTAGTTCAGAAGTTCATAGTATAAAATAGCTTTCAACACTTAACACATTATTAGCATCACTGGTGGACTATTCCTGTACAGCCAGGTTATGACCCTGTAAATGACAAAAAAAAGAACACCAACTTATGTTTGCAATCTGAAGAGCTTATATGTGATTTAATGGGCATGCTATCAGATTGTTTATCTTTTATATATTTGTATACGTAACTTATTTTTCAAAAAAATTATAAATAGTTTTAAACCTACAGACCTGTATGCAAACTTGCCATTACATGTCTATAGCTAGGTAACTACTGTCCTGAAGATATAAAGCCATTACTGCTGAGGTATGCCTTCTAAAAATCTTTAAGTCATTGTGTCATCAGTGCTAGGTACTAGAAAGAAACTTTTTTTAGAAAAACAGAAAATTGTTTCTGTGGTATTTCACGACCATTATTAATAATTAGGTTGGTGTTTAAAAATTATGGCAGAGGGTTTTGTATGTGAAAACTATACAGTTTAATTTAAGATTTTAATTTTTCAAAATTTGTTTTCTTTAAATTAATTTCCCCTCTTGAGAGGAGGATGTGGGAATATAAATCTTTACATTTGATTTTCTTTTTTTTTTTAAACTGAGTTATAACTGATTGTGAAGGAATTTCAAACTAATCTTTAACTAACTGTTAACTTCGTGAAGCAATATCAGGCAAGACAGACCAGGTTGTGACTAATAAATCCCCCGTGATTAGTCAGCAGCACAGTTGTATCCTGCATGCCTGAGCTCAGTGGTGTGACTGGCAGCAGGGCTGGCTCAGAACCCCAGTTATCTCCTTCCCCCAGCTGTGGGAGGCAGCAAGCCATCAGCAGCTGCTGAGGCTTCACCCATGGTGCTGCCTTGCATCAGGCAATCCATGAGTCTCATGGGCAAATACCTTACAGTGTCTTTTACACAGATGAACTTGCTGCCACTTGACAGAGTTCCAACCTTTTATACCTATTAAGGAAGGAAACAATAAAGCTGCCCTCTTCTCTCCAGGGTTTTCTATATGCTGCCTCTGACTGTGTCCTAAATGAATCAAGAAATCAATTTGCAGCCTCTCACCTCAGTTAAATCAAACTTATTCACAGTTTCTGCTGAGTAAAAAACATCCACTGCTTTTCCTCAGTACCCACTGTCACTTTAACAAGCTATATCACTGTCCAAAATGTTTATTTTGCTTTTTTGTGGTTTTTTCCTCTCTTTTTATCTTTTTACTTGTTACCTGTTTACTATTTTATTACATTGCCCTTATTAATAATATTTGTGTCAATTAATTCTACTCCTAGAATCATTGTCAGCTAAATACAACTGCAAAATGAGGTATAAAATTAATTTTATCACCAGAATAACAAACCATCATATTGGAATAAAATTCTTTTATTGAAAAATAGTGACTACAAAATGAAATATTACAGTGTTTATTGTGAACTCATAGATATTGTAGGTCTGGTAATAACCTAAGACTTTATCTAATTTTTTTTTCATACCTGTGAAAGTTTATTTTATGGCACTGATAGTGTTTTTCCTCTTAATAACATAAAGCCTCAGGTTCCCATTTTTTCTTGAGACAGCATTTATTAATTTAAGCACCTGAAAATTAAATACCTAGTATAACACAGGTTCCCTCAATAGTCAGTGGAAAGAGAAAAGCGTCTGTGTTTTACAACAGTGTAAGAAAGGTAACTAGCATGTGGAGTCTAAATCACTCTCTTTCTGTCCAGAGTTAATAAATTACTTAAAGACATCTACAAACAGGTCACAATCCCTCTGTTCAGAATGTTTTTCATTTTAGGTAGAGAAAAATTATTCCAGTAAAGGAAATTACACCAGAAAAAAGTTGTTTCATAGATTAACTAATTTAAAATAATGTTTGAAATTCTTAAAAAAATATGCTATTTATCTTCTTGGTATTGATTACTTTGAATTATAATACAAGAACATTTTTTAAATCATTTGTCTCTAGACTGGGCTAGAGGAATAACATTGTCCAAAGGAATTGACTTTTCTTCGTATTTTTCAGTAGATTAAAAAAAAAAAAAAACAACAACAAACAATAAAACTTCAGATGACTTTTTGCCTAAACATTTTGCATCTCTGCTTAACACAGCTGATTGCCAGAATACTTTCCCTCCATGTGATTACTAAGATTTATTATCAATATGATTGTAAAGCCATAATATTATGGTGTCATATTATCGTGTGTAAATCCTAAATGTTATGTCATGTAGAAAGAGAAGAAGTATCCAACTTTCGGATATGAGAAAACATTGAAGCATAATTAAATTTTCCTTATTACCTCACTTCAGAGTTTCCTTTGATTTTGTCACATAAACATTAAAAATCTCACACTTTGCATTCATTACAGGTAAATATGATTTCAGTCTTTTACTGACATCAATTAATTCTCCAAAAGATTCTACCATATCAGCCTGTAGGTTAATTTCATTTCCCTGGTTTAGGTATTGTGAGCATTACTCCAACATATCAAGACATAAAAAAGAGAAAACCTACATGCAACAATTATGAATTCCTAGAAATCTAAAGTTGTTGCCTGTGAAAGGCCACTTAAATTGTTCCAAAAGAGTGTATCTTGAGATATTCTTCTGAAATAGTGTACTTTTTACTCTCTCTGACATTTATGATTACTAATGCTCAGGAATATAGTCCATCATTTTTATGATGCAACATTTTTTGCTGTGCTGTCTTGTTTTCATTTGAATCAAAATGGACTGAATCAGATCGTAGTAGCTCAGACTTAAGCAGTATTTCTCCACTTAGAAATCAGCTATTATTCTGGAGAGGTTATCTGTCAGAAAAAAAAGGAATAAGAAAGCAAAACCCAATGGAGAGAAAAGCAAAAATCCATGATTTATTACAACTTACCAGTTATTCACATCTTTAAAATTATTTACTATTGCAGTTTGTATAATATATCTGGCAAATGTGAATATAAATTTATATTTCAGAGTGTCTTTGAATGCTTCATATATGCCACAAACCCATTCTTGTAGACACTACATTTGGGAGTAAGCTCTTGTTCCTTATTTTCTTCTCTTCTGAGAGAGTAGCTTCACTTGGAGAAATAAACAATATTATCCACTGAGAAAACCTTTTTTTTTTTTTTTTTTTTTAATTCAACTATTAGGGGTTTTTTTAGGTTAATTCTTAGGTTTGGTCTTTAAAGACTCAGAATATTAAAAGTTTTTTCTTTCTTTTTATTAGTTCTGGGTTGCTAAGAGGAAGCAGTTGCATGTCTGGGTTGCTCAGAAGGTGATGGGGAAACTAACTAGCTCTGCCTATCAAATGAGGATGCTTCAGGATCCAGCCTTGTGTTGACCCTTGAGGGGGGCTTGGGCTCCCACTGCATGCAGCCTGCAGTGCTGCTCTGTCCTAGCTGCTCCTGGCTGCAGGAGCCACCAGCAGAGGAGAAAAGCTCAGAAGGGCCCAATAATAGCCAGAGGCATGGTCTGTGGGTATTTGAATGAGGAATCATAGTCAAATATTGCCTGTGGAACTAGTAGTTGATGGGACTTAGGTTGCTCAGAGAGGTACATAGAGGAGGGACCCCAAAAGCATGTGAGGAGAGAAACTATTTGTGTACATGTGGGGGGAATCTAAGAGGGAATCAGAGAGACCCATCCAAGACTGAATACCACAGGGTGGGGACTGCTCTGCTGACCTGTACCATCTATGTCCCTGCCTAACTCTGCAGGCCAGAGGAGTAGTGTCACTTGTAAAATAGGTCTGATTAAAATATTCAGGTAACTGAGCCCATTTAGTCTCCACGCTGTCAAATTGGTCTTAAACTGCGAGAGTCTTTGAGTCCAGGCTCTGCTTTCCCGTAATCTATAAGTGGGAAAAAATCTTTTTATAATATGATCACTTAACAAAATAGCTGAGATGAAGTGAGTAGAAGAAAATTGCATGTAAGGCACCAGAAAATGGGTCTAATTTTATAACATTTGCACACTCCTGAAAGCATGCTTGTGAAAAGCTGAGCAATCATCACAGTTTGTCTCTATGCGTCATTTCCAAATGCTATTTATATGTTTTCTGGGTCAGTCTTTTATGAAAATAGCCATGTATACCAGCTATCTAATGACCTGGCATTTGAAACCAATTCAATTTATATGTTAAATTTGATGTTAGGGGAAAACCAATACACATACTACATTTTTGTGCTTTAAGTCTAGTTGCCATCCTCATTTGTCTGGAAACATCTTTTTTATTTTTCAGGGGATATAAAGTAGCATAAATCATTCTATCTCATCTATCATTGGGAATTAGTGCTGAGGGTAAATTTTGGCCTAGTCAATACATATCACAGTGATATACAAAACCAGTACCAGCAATTCCCTTAATTTTCTCCAACGACTATCTACATCACATGGAGAAAGACAGAGTGAGAAGTCAGCTGTTTGTGGTTGAACAGGGTAGTAATCAAAACTAGTACTGGTTTCTAATTTCTTAGCAAAGATGGAGGCTTTACAGTTTGCACTATATTAGCACATGCCCTCCTTTCTATTCTCTCCCTGAAGTTTTCTGTAGGCTCTATGGGAAGCTGAAGCACCTGGGAAGGATGTCATGAATGTGACAAATTTCTGTGGCTCATGGACCCTTGGATAGTGATCTCTTTTTGTTTTCTTCATCTGAAATATGAGAGAAGAAATTCTCTCCATTTAGAGAAAAAGCAAATCCCATTTCATATTGCTTCAAATTTCATAGATAAGTCAAAAAGTAAGCAAAGTTAGGACTGATCCTAATTTGTTTCCATCTTTTTCAGAAATACAGGACATCAGGACACTAGGGAGCTTCTGTAGCAGGTTGTATGAATATGCTTATACCAACATGTAACACAGAGCATGTTTTTGTGTTATCAGCATGTGTGCTTGTATTACAATTTTTAGTAAATTTCTTTAAAAATTGCAGAAAATATGTAGAGTATTTTGGATTGTATAAATTCTTACATGTTGCTGTGTTATGATTTTGTTTGTGAAGTTTCTTGCTTTATTTATGAAGTTTGTTGGCAGATTTCTTGAATTTTTCAGAATGTTTCCAATCATCCAGAAATCAGAGATTAATGATTTAACAAAGATTCACACCTTTTCAGTTTTTGGATACCCTGTTTGCTCACTGTGGGTGAAACTTCTAGGGAGTGAACTCTGTTCACTTGTAACTATATGCAGTGAACCACAATTTATTTGCAAAGGAAGATAAGACAGAGATCCTTGTTCCATCTCCCAGTAAATTGTTTGGGATGGCTAGATCTCATTTAACAGTTTAAAATTCATAAAGAGACATTAATAAAATACAGATTGTTTTGCAAATTTTTCGATCTTCTTTTTTCTTTCTGACCCCTTTTGACAGATTGCGTTATCCCACTTCTGCTTATGAACTGTGGAAGGCTGATTTTCCCCATATACTCTAGATGTCTTATTCACCATTCTTAGATAGTTCTCTACAGGGAAAGGAGTGGGTAACTACAGTGTCTTCACGATTTAACAAGACTCATTTCTTTAAATCCCTTTTTAATTTTTGTAACCTTTGTATTTAAAACGAACTCATCAGTTTGACTACATCATCAGAATGTTAACAATGAAAAGCCACAAACCTACTTTATGCTGCATGACAATGAGGGCAAAGCATTTGAAATATTTTTAAATATATTAGCAATATATAATATTGCTTAATATACTTGTAAAAACAATCTTAAACAGAAAATCATCAAGCAAAATAAGACTTCAAGAACTCTAATTTTCTATTTTATTTACCACTGTCTAAAACATCTATAAAATACTGAAAATAGTTTATTTTGCAGATATATTGTATCCTGGCTAGGTTTTAATCACAATCAATACATAAAGACAGTGTTGAGTCACTTAATTCAGTTATTCTTTTGTTATTTACATTCTATAATTTACTAGGATGTGTTTTGGCTTCCGGTGTATCATAATTCCATGTAAAAAGTAAAAGAAAAGAGGAAAATGTTAAGTGACATCTTACACTTCCTCTAGTGTTTAGGTAGCAATTTTAAGGTTGCAAAAATGGTCTCTCATAAGTTATAAAAATATATATAGGGCCAATGCAAAAAAAGACTTTGCCCTTCCCAGATTTAACATTGTATCAGAACATATAAGATAGCCTTGGTAATCTTGTTTCAGGTATTATCATATTTTTAGTTCCAGTACTGTATTTGCAGATACAAAGTCTGAGGTTTTACTTTCTTTTTTCCCTACCTTTTTCCTAGTTGAATATCCTTTATCCTTAATTTTGTTGTATCAAAAGCAGTTTGCTATAACAGTTAGGTCAGGTAGCCTGGGAATGAGGAATTCTACTTTAATACCACCTTCCATTGACAAGGTCTTCACTATGTTTGTGTCCCTGATAGAAAGCCTGGCAGCAATGTTCTTTTGCAAACATAGCTAACAGTTACATCTTGTCAGCAGGAGAAACTGCAATTTCTTGTATGCTACAGGCAATGAACATGTGGAGGAGACCTTGCTTTGTGTATCCAAAACACAATTATGTTGCCAGGTCTGTCCCGTGTGGTTTAGCTGAGATTGTCCCATCTACATCAACTTCTTCTGTAATGGATGTGTACCTTGTCTACTTAGCAGGGTCTGGAATGAATCCAGGATAACCAGGATAGCGGAGGATACCATGCACACTCTCTGGCCCTTTGAGTCATTAATTTTCAGAAATAAATATTTTGTTAGGGGAAGGAGATAGGAAGGACAGATAAGAAAGACATTGTGTTACGCCTCTCTCTCTTTAGCATCAAAGGAGCTGGAATAAAATTGAAATAGAAAAAAAATTAAGGGACTGTGGTGGAACCTATCTCTACTGCCTGTAGAAGAAAGCAAAACTTTCTGTGACTTACAGAGTAAAAGGAAAATAATGGTTTTCACCTACAAAGGGACTAACACTTTAATTCTGTATTGTCTACTCTATCATTAGATTTGTTGGCAAAATTATGTCTTTTAAATTCGATTGATATAAGAAATAGACAAATCTTTCTGATTAAGCTAAACAAGAAGTTTTCAAATATATGTACAGTGAATGTGATGCAAAGACTACACAATAGAGATTTCATCCAAAAGAATTATAAAGTGTAAAGAAAATAAACCAAAGGCTAATGATGAGAATTAGCAGGCAGCTTAAACCATGGGCATCATTAAAATCTGCCTGTATAACATATGAAATATTGCTTTCTTATTTTAATATCAAATTGTGCTGATATTGTCTGAAATTTACTTCATGTTGGGAATTGTAAAAACTTATGATACTGAGAAGTATATTGAGTCCATTTTTGAGATATTATACATTTTTGCGGTTTTGAATGCGAAGTGCACATTATTATTTCATAAATTACTTTAGACAGGGTAAAAATAGTTGCTTTTTGTTTCTAAAAATGCATGGCTTTCCATAATATATTTATGACTTTGTTCTTTAATTTTAAGCTACTTTTCTTAGAGTATTTTGTGAGCAAGTCTCTCTTTCATCCTCTCTCCATTACCTAAAAAATAATTCCAAGACTGGATTTTCATTATCTGCTAGCTCTTACATCAATGCATTTTTTTTATTCTGTAAAAATGCAGGTAGTCTGAACTCCAGACACAGCCCTATATTCATTTTATTTAAGTGCTTGCTTCAACACTTTTAACACAAAAAATACTGAACATTGAAATTTATCATTATGACTCCTAAAATTGAGTCCACAGATCAATTTTTGCACCTTAGTACAAATTTATCCAGGTATAAAATAAAAGTAGTTTATCTGGAGTGCTTTTGCAGCCATAACTAATTTTAAATAACAATCTATTAAAAAATAATGATATAATCCAAAAACTGTGTAATTCCCAACAGTTTCATACCAAAATAATTTGTAGAAATGAACAAGCTGACAGATATTTGGCATTTTAATAATAAGTCAACAGCTATTAAATATCTCTGGGCTATAATGCTACTGGTTGTTTCTTGGCTACAGTCTATTTGAAGAGTTTGAACATGAAAAATAAATTCTAGTTATACATCCTAATAGAAGGGTTACAAAAGAAACATACAATGCTAACAGTTTGCTAGTATATATACTGCACTGCTGTTTGAAAATCTTATTTATTAACAAGCTATCATTTTACACTCCAGATCTGACAAAAGTAGAAGCATATATTTTTTTTGTGATCTGAAAGAGTGCAGTTGTTAGGTGTAGGATTATAAAGAGAAAAGAGAACAGAAATGTCAATGGAAACAAGACAAAAGATATTGTTTCTGTTACATTAAGAAGAAGAGTATCAAGACATGGAGTATTTCCTTTAAAACATGAGAGTTTTCCCTCCTCCTGATATCACCCTCAGAAACTGTAAACACATTTTAGTGACAATCACTTGCATGAGTGTAGCTGAAGTAATCACAAGCACTTAGTCAGAGTGTTGGGCTTGGAAAAACAGACTGATAATCAATGTGAAAATTTTAATGTGTAAGTTGAACACAAAACAGGCTAAGTAACTATTTCCTCTGGTAAATCCAACTTAGGAAGTTGGAATTCTACAGATATAGAAGCTAGAAGGTGGACTCTGAGGAAACAACAAAAGCAGATTTCTCTTTCTAGAGGTTTTGAGTGTTTCTGGGTTTGTCTTTGCCTTTTGTAGTTTTTGCACTGGAGACACCCAGATGAATGTTTTAAATTTGATTTTAGAAGCTAATAAAGAAAAAAATATATAGATATCTTACCTGTGTAACTTCAGGGCCTTCTAGGTATAAAGAAGTGGGTATTGCAAAAGTTGAATGAAAAGTGATGCGGAGAAGTTCTGTTTTACTTCACAGATCCTCAGAAAGGTTTAAGAGTTACAGCTTCCTGCCAGTATAAGTCACTTCTGCTTTTACTTTTGAAAACTCACAGTATGACACTGCTTACTGCATGCTATTTTGGGTGCCCTGAGTAAAACTATGAACACAGGCACTTTTGTGCAAAACATCATAAGGCCCCTCTGATGTTCATTCAGAGTTCAGAATTAAAATGCAGAAGGCTCTAGCAAGAAAAATACAAGCTGATTTTCTTTTTCCTAGTGGAAAAATAAAGTACTCCTGGCAAGTAACCAGGGTGGTGGGAAGGTAATTCATTTTGTGTGAGAGCATTTTGCAAGTGAAAGGGATATGCCCTCTGTTTAGAGATTAGTCAGGGAAACAAATGGTCAATTTAGAGTAGTCACAAAAGTTAGTCAAAGAAGAGAGTTTCTACGGTCTGTTTTTTCCCCTCCAGCCATTTTCCCCCACAAAATAATTTAGTTTCAAGAATAATAAAATCTTCAAGCTGAGAAAAAAAGCACATGCCCAAGATTCTGGTTTATCTCTTTATGTATTTTTAGGGACACTAAATAAATCCTTTTCTTTTCTTACAACTGTCTACAAAAGTTATCTTTTGTCTACTAAATAGTTCTGGGGTTTTATAGTCAATGAAAAATAAAATAAAAACAATATAATATCCCCCCAAAAAAGACCCTCAGAATATGTGGATTAATTATGCGACAGGTTATAAATTTTCATAGAAATTAAGTTTTATCTTAAGTCAAGTTAGGAAATTTTGAGTAATTATTCAAACATTCATTGTGCTTTTATAAAGAAATGAGGATATTTGGGGAAAAACAAGAACTGTGTATTACAGTAACACTTCAGTAATTAATACGGAAAACATATTTGTGTTGAGATAATTTAGAGCTTAGTGCTACATCAGTTATAGCTCCAGGCCAAGAAGATTTCTGAGAAGTCCTAAACGGAAAAAAATGAACATGACATTTTATCAGACATAACATATCTTGTTAATGATAAAACTAAAGCAAACTCCAAGCAACTCCACTCAAGAAAAGTTGTTTCTCCCTCTTTCCTGTTTCTCATCCAGTCTTGGAAGATTAAGCAACTGCTTCTATGCTTCTATGTGGAAATCGAAAAATCTTGTCTGTACTTTTGACATATATTTTTTTTTTCCCAGTGTTGTTTTCCCAGAAAGGAAGGAAAATAAATTCTGACCAGCCCTGCATATCTTACTCAGATGTTCAGGAATTTCATGACCAGAACATAAGGGCTGGCAAATGAGGAAATGTGATCCTTTAGCATACGTAATACGATGAGACAAAACAACTAAATCAAGTTGCCAAGTCAGAGAACAACAACAGAGCAGAACGTGTTCTGCAAAGGGAACAGTTCTGATTGCTGTGGATCTGAGCCCTGGTACCTTGGTTAATCCTGAATCACTATTCACTGTATTTACATTCAGATGTCAAATCAGCTGGTTCTAAATAAATATAACCCCCCTAATATTACAGACTTTAAAGCTTGAATTGAGTGGGTTTGAAGTAGCACAGGAAAGCTGTCCACCTATCACGTCCATCCTGACAGAGTCAGAAAGATTTATACTCTATAGGAAATGCTGTGTATACTGTTTGAGCTGCCAGATT
Source organism: Empidonax traillii (assembly GCF_003031625.1). Classification (NCBI taxonomy): domain Eukaryota; kingdom Metazoa; phylum Chordata; class Aves; order Passeriformes; family Tyrannidae; genus Empidonax; species Empidonax traillii. Next base: position 244,947 of record NW_020955646.1, read on the forward strand.
TTTGTAAGATTATTCAAAATCACTTGTCAGTCTTTTGAGGATGATCTCCTGGTAACTTCTTGTGGAAGTTACTCATCCTAACCACTCCAGTATAAGTAATATAATTTCTATATCAGGCTGAAAATGAATACACAATTTATCAAATTATACACAGTTAATAGTTTTTTCTCAAATCAAAGCAAGCATGATAATATTATGCAGCTTCAGGTTCTTTGATAAGCCTGTGTTCTTACTAAACATTACTTAATTATTTATTAAATTAGTTATCAAAAACAAACTGCCAAAGATTTATATCTGCTGCTCTTACCTGAAGCATTTTTTGTCTGTTAGGCTAAATGTGATTTCTTTGTGTAGTGGTTTTGCCTAACACAGATTCTTTTTATATCTAACTTTTAATCATGCTTTGGTTTTCTTGTTTGTTTGCTTGTTTTTAGACACATCAGTGTTTGGTTAGAGCTGTTATTGAGTACTTTTGGTTTGTGGTCTGACATGAGCTCTGCACAGGGTGAGGTATAACTGCTGCAGAACAGAAAAATGTGAAGAGGAGAAGGGGGCCTAAGATTGTGGAAATGGAAGAAGCGGAATCGGAATTATGTGATATGTTACTATTTACCACCTAGAAAAACTTTTTTACCAACTCTGCTTGTCACTGACTTTCTACCAATACAGAAGAGGTGATGTTCCATTCACCAAGGCAGAATTAAATAGACATAGGTGTAAGAAAAGGGAAAAAGCCATTGGTGACAGTTGGAAAAAGGATACGCTCATTTACTGGAATGTTGAGTATTATCACAGGATGTAATCTAAGATGTGCTGTGTGAAGCAAACATTAATGAACAGTAGGAAGCAAAGAAAAATGGAAGTTTCTCAGAATTCTTGTTAAAGAACTGATGATGCGAACTGACCAGAATAATGGCCAGACTTTTTAACAAGGTGAAGATAGTATGCAGCTATAAGGAATGACAAAAAAAAAAAAAGTTATATAACCTGCACCTTAAAAAAAGAAATCAAATAAGAAGTGTAATTAAAAAAATTATGAGAAAACATTTCTCAACTCAGAAGAAAACACATACTTATTCCCAGCACAGTGTTCTAATATGATGAACAGTCTCTGCTTCTCTTAGTCTAGGCTTCTACTAAAGACAAGGAGTCTTTTGATATTAACATTGTAAGAAAAATAGTTTAGACTGTCACATATTCAGGAAAACCTTTACCCTGCCAACTCTTTCCTGATCTCGCAGATGGTGGTATTTTCTTCAGAGAGGGACCTCAGGGATGTGGCAGCATTCAGCAGCTACAGGCACCTTAACTGCTGTCTCAGCTTCCCTTCAAGGTGTTTTAAGAGCTTATCATCTCGCTTCGCAGGGGAGACCCACTGACTGCTGACAGCAAAATTAGTAGCACAATCAACATTACTGGGCAACTCAGTTCTGAGTGAAGAGGTGAGAAGCTCTACTCATCCTCTGAGAAAAACCTCGTTGGAGGCTTGGAAGAGTTGAGTGAACATTTTTTTACCTAAAAAAATAAGCCAGTTTTTAATACAGACAATGGGGACTGAGAGAGAAAATTCATAATTCCAGTCAAACTGCTTGCATTTCTAAGAATATATTCTATTTTCCAGAAACTGAATAAAAAATAAAGACGTGAAGCCCCAGGAGAACTGTTTTTTTGTTTGTTTGGTTGGTTGGTTGTTTTTTTGTTTGGCTGGTTGGTTTTTGGTGGTGGTTGTTGTTGTTGCTGGGTTTTGGGGATTTTGTTTGTATTTTTGTTTGTTTGTTTTTTTGATAAAAATAATTTAAAATCAACCCACCAAAACTCCAAACATTTCAAGGGATCAGTTTGCTTCTATAGGATTTCACTCACCTGAGCTCATTCAGTGGGACTACAGGTAAACAGTCTCCCTTAATCACTTTCAATCATGAGAGGAATTCTTTCGGAAGAGCAAAATGTTTTCTTGGAAACCCAAAAGGGGAGACAAACAAAACAAGATAAACAGCAATAACAAAATAAATAATTAAGTAAAATAATAAAATTTTAAAAATTACAAAACCCAAAAATCAATGTTTTGTTTCTTCTTATTTCACTTATTTGTTGTTTAGTTATTCCTCTACTCTGTACATGGGCTGCATTTACCCAAAGCAGAGGTTTAAAGAGAGTTCCATGATGGGATTTCAGTGGAAGGATTTCCCTCATAAAATACAGGGAATAAATTAAAAACTAAAATTGAAAAAAAAAAAAAGACTTTATAACCAAAGCAAAGCTTGATCATTTTTTTCTTTGAAGATATTTGTGTCTGAAAGAGGAAAAGAAATTATTAAATTGCATGTATATCGGTTTGCAGAGAATAAGAAGCTGTGGCCTTATCAACATATAAAGGTGATTATTTTAAAAAGAAAGTTTTAAAAAGTTTCATATTTTGGAAAAAGTTAAATTAAGTTAGCCCAACATCTGTGAGTTTTAAGGCAAGTTGCTACATAAAATTAACATATTTAAAGACTTATCAAGTAAGTCCTTTCCTTTGTTTTGCACAGGAGTACATTGCCTCAGTAGACTAGAACTGGAGGGAAAAGGAAATATTCATCCCTCTATCTAGTCTCTGAATACAATGTAGATTGGGATTTTTTATGTTTTTGTAAATCATTGACATGAAATATGGGAAAAGTAAAGTATTATTCTTTGGTTATTTTTGTTTTATATATTGTATTAGCTTATAACCTTTGCTAATTTATAATGGAGAAAATAAGATAGGTTATTCAAATATTGATCTGATATCCGAGTAAGGTTAAATTACTCAATGAAGTACAGCAAGATTGGGGGAGAGGGATAGAACCTGTGGTTTCAAGGGGTGTGGTTCTCCCATATCACCTACCCCCAAATCATGGCTCTTTGTTTGGAATTCACATTAGGAATTTTCATCAAGCTAAGCACAATCACTTCAAGCTAGATAAGAAGCCAGCACATCACTACTAGAAGAGTATCATGAGAATAGAAGCAGTGGAGCATCAACAGTAACAATGAGACCATTCCTAAAATCTTTATCTCTGGAGACTCAATTTTGAATTTGGGGGATTTGTGCTGTTTGGTTTGTACTGATTTTTTAGTGTCGAGATCTTTGCCATTTCTAAACGGACATTTTAATGGCAGCCTTTCCCAGAGCTTGTCTTACCTATAACCACTTAAGGGAGGCACAGCTGCAAAAGGAGCCAAGTGGAAGCATGAGAGCAAAGAGAAGCGGGTCTTGGAGGGCTGCATAGACTGAAAAACAATAACCTCTTTTCTTTCATTTCTGAGTAGTCTCTCATCACTATACAAAATAAATATAATACAGTGAATCAAAGAATTAAAAAAAAGTTTTTGTTTCTTCTTTAATTATACTACAACTAGAATTCCAGTCCTGCTAAAATATCTTACAAATCATTGCTTGTGGAAGAGAAGGCAAAACTACATGAGTCACTATAAATACAAACATGCGTAGATTAATCTACAACACTAGTGAGACTTTTTTCATAGAATTATATGGAATTAGTTAATTAGTTTAAAAACCTCTTTTTTTTTTTTTTTTTTTTTTTTTTTTTTTTTTTTTTTTTTTTTTTTTTTTTTTTTTTTTTTTTTTTTTTTTTTTTTTTTTTTTTTTTTTTTTTTTTTTTTTTTTTTTTTTTTTTTTTTTTTTTTTTTTTTTACAATATTTAATGATAATCTTGTGTATTTTTTTCTTCCTGTTATGATTTCTATTTTTTTCCAGAGGGGAAAGGGTCTTAATGAATTGCAACACATTATAATTACTTAAGTGTGTACTTAGAGGCATGTGTGAAAATTCTGTGGAAATGATGCATAACCATGCATTAAAAGAAACTGAATATTATGCAGTAATCAGACCTTTCTAAAGAAGTTTCTTTTTTTTCCTTTTCCCTTTCCTTTTCTTTTCTCAGTGAAAACTGTTATGATAGAATACATTCTGTTTGGAAAATAAAATGCAGACACATGTTTATCTTTTTCCCCCCCTGTTTATCTTTTTCCCCCCCTGTTTATATTCCCATCAGAAGATACAATCAATAAGAACATATTCAGGGCAGGATGATTTTCAAGATGATCCCCTGAAGGAATGGAGTACTCTTATTCTTTTATTATCAAACACTGTTTAGTTATACATGGAATGAAATTGGGGATGTCATCTCATCTCTGTCTTTAGCCTAAGGTCTCCCGCTGATGATTAAATCCTAAGATCCTGAATTGGGCTGATATCTGTAAGTAACTAGTTCATATTTTCCCACCTGTCTCCTGCAGAGAGACAGTAGCTGCTATGAGATACAGATCATATGTAGTGCAAGTCAGAATTTCATTGTGAATTAAAAAATATGTTGAACAATTCAAGACAAATATTTCTTTCCATTTGTCTACACAACCCTCATACATTTTTTTCACATACATAGTCAGTTGGCAACAAATGTTAGAGAGCTATTCTACTTCTATGGTAAGTAGCAATGTAAGTCTTAGCATATTCATTTACATGTAGAAAAAAAAGAAGCATGGAGGTAGAAGAAATATTAGAAATATTAAATGCAAGTTTATGAAGACAAAATCTATAGCTGTGCCTGATCAGCCCAGTATTCTGCTGCAATAAAATCTCTCAGTTTAAAAAGTAGTGTAGAAATTAGTGCAAGAGCTGGTACAGGGACAGGTCGGGTCAGCCTAATTTGGAAAATACATTTATGCAGAAATTTCAGTGGCAGAAAAATATCCCTGTTGGATTAGTTCAACAAAACTAAATGAAATATTCCAATTTCAGAAATGTCAATGTGTTTTGGTTTTAGTTTTGTTTTTGCTTTTTAACTAATCCCTATGACATTTCCATTCTAAAAAATGAATGAAATCAAACAGAACAAAATAAAATAAAAGATTCCCATTTGAAGAATTTCATAATGTCAACATTTCATCCCATGTGCCACTAGCAAAGCCTAAGTTATAGCTTGGAAGACAATTGTAAAAAGTTAAAACCCAATTGTTTGTTTGGTTAGTTGGTTTTTGTAAATGTGTGCTGAAAAGATTGCATATGACAAAGTACCCTTATTCTATGCTCCACCAACCTATATATCTACATTGTTTTAATTTCTTGGTAGGAGATAGAGGAAATCAGTAAGGTAATTTTTTGGAGTTCTCTGATTTTTTAGAATGAAAAAAATGGGCTTTTTTGTTACAACATGAGAAAAAAGTTTTAAACCAGCAAAAATTAAAAGAGAAGAACCTTGGTTTTTCTGGGTTTTTTTGGTTGGTTTTTTTTTTTTTTTTTTTTTTTTTTTTTTTTTTTTTTTTTTTTTTTTTTTTTTTTTTTTTTTTTTTTTTTTTTTTTTTTTTTTTTTTTTTTTTTTTTTTTTTTTTTTTTTTTTTTTTTTTTTTTTTTTTTTTTTTTTTTTTTTTTTTTTTTTTTTTTTTTTTTTTTTTTTTGTTTTTTTTTTTACATCAATGTTCAGAGTAGACTCTTGACACAATTGAATTTAATACAGAGTTTACAGTTGCATTCCGGGTACAATTTAACCGTAATTGTGATTATAAAGACATTTGCACTAGCTTGTTTTCATTTGTTTTTACTTACGGGAGTTTGTTATTGGGGTGCCTGCACTGTCTACCCTGGTTTTGGGCTGATACCTCCATCTAAATTGAGCTGCTGAGATTCTACAGTGCAGACCTCAGACTGGAGCAAGAGCCAAGACCTTTCTCCTAGGGCAGGGACAGGCAGCAAGGGGGAGTAATGGCTTTAAACTGAAAGAGGGTAGACTTAGATTAAATATTAGGATTTAATTCTTTACTGTGAGGGTAGCAAGACACTGAAACAAATTGCCCAAAGCAGCCGTGGATGCCTCATCCCTGAAAGTGTTCAAGACCAGGTTAGACAGGGCTTTGAGCAACCTGATTTAGTGAAAGGTTTCCCTGTCTCTGTCAGGGGAGTCGAAACTAGATGACCCTTAAGGTCTCTTCCAACCCAAAACATTCCATAGAGTCATATTCTATTCTATGATTCTATTCTATGATCTTTAAACATCAAAGACAGTGCAGGCACTACTGATTAACTGCTGATTGTAAAGTACTTCTATCTGATCTATGAGCAGGATGGGCAAATGCAAACTTTTGTAGCTTCATTGACTGCTGTATGGAATGTGCCAATTAGACCAGCTGAAGCCTCTGACACGAATGCTACAGCATGACTAACAGCATGGAAACACATTGACCTCTAAGAGAACGAGTCAGTGGCAACCAACGAACAAGACCTTGTGTGATAAAGTCTGAGAAGAAAAATCAGCCTAGCTTTTCAAATATTTTACAGCAAACTGAAAATATTCACAGAGGCTCTTTTTTTAAAAATCATCATCTCTGTATATGTTTTATTTTTTGGAACTAAAAATATAAGAATTTAATACAGAATTAATTTTTATGAATTTGTGTTGTTAGTCTTCACCCACTGGAGAGAAAAAAGTGGATATATATATGTAGTTGATAGTGATATGTCAAAAGGACAATTAAAATACAGTAAAACTATAAAATAGAGATGTTAAGCTTTCTACTTTTTGAAATGGTATTATTTTTGCAAAACAGGATAGAATAAATAGGATAAAATAAACAGGAAAAGTATGAAACGATGCAGAAGTGATCTTGAGAATGACAATTACACAGTATTTAGGAAACCTGCCAGCTATTGGAGAATAGAAAAGAGTCAAAGGAAAAAAAATATTGAAAGAGAGAGAAACAGCCAGATCTCCTCTTCACAGTTATGCAGAAATATGGCCAAAATTAAATATATGTAGATGCTGTAAGTAGGCTGGGGAAAGAGGGTAGGAAGAAAATGACTATTCTAAATTAAAATATCTAGTTCATCTTTCCAAGAATAAAGCAGATGGAGAAACTGTGACTGGATTGGGTTGGACACTAGCCAGATGGAGGACCAGTTATTCTAGCAGTCAGAAGAAAGGGGAGAGCAACCTGTGTGAAACACAGCAAGGTCTCAGACAGATGAAGATGTGAGTAGCCCAGGAGCAAGGTCAGCCCTGCCTTGGGTGCTGGCCAGCTCACCCACAGCAAGATGGAGAACAGCGTGTGCAGCAGTCAGGCCACTGCCTTCAAGAGCCAACCTAAATCCTGCCTAAATGGCAAGGCTGTGGAGTTTCACACAGAGAAGAATATTGATAGAAGAAGGAACTATCATTGTTATTGGATGACTGTACTCTTCAGAGTGTTTAGGGATTCAGGAAGCTAAATCTAGCAAAGATGCAACAGGGCACTGGAATTCTGTTATTTGGTACAAAATACTAAAGATCTACTTTCTATTTTTTGCCTTGTCCAGATAACTTACCTCCTAAAGTGCAAAATGTTATTTATTCAAATTTCAAAGAGTTTTCAGAGTTTATTTTAGGCCCAGTCTCAAATTTGACTTCTCGTTAGAGCGTTTACAAGTAGCATTCATATTATTATTGCTATGAAAACTAAGATGTTTGTTCTTTATTTCATGTGGAAAAAATGAAACATTTTTCAGTGTTCACTTAAGAAAATAACTCTGGTATAACTTTCCTTAGTATTGTTCTGTAATTTATTGCTGTTATTTGTCCTTTAATTTCAACATGACAAATTAAAATCATACTTAAATCACAGCCCTAAAAGAGTAGATTCGACCATTAGAAAAAATTTTTCTCTGTATTGTGTTTTTTTTATACCATGCCTCTATTCAGATGCAGATTGGAAATCTGAAAGTTTGCACCATAAAACTGTGCAAAAATGCATGTGATAGAGGAAAACTGAGTTAGAAGTCTAGAAACTATAATCCATGGATAATATATGTGTAGTTTCCTTCATAGGTACAAGTATACTAAAGGTAACAAAAGACAGTGTTTATCTGCCTGGTTGCACTTCTGATCTTATGTGATTGTATGTAATCTCATAAAATTGATTGAATTTAAAATAAAATGACACACACTGGAGTAGTAATTAGTATAGCTCTTTATCTCATCTCTCATTTCAATTTTGATGATGTCTTTTATATGTGCTGGAAAGCTAATTGTTCCCTGGCATCTAGGGACCCCTTATGCTGTGGAGGATTCTCTAGTGATGGAGGTTACCTGGCCAAAGTATGGAAGATCCCTGAAATTGGTATGAAGTGTACCTTATACCTTATACAACTAAAGTGTATATATATCTAAAGGAATTGCTAAATTTAATAAAGTGTACCCATAGATATACAGTTCTACATTACATTATATAGGCTTGCCAATTTGATTTCTTCCACCATTGGTATCTCCATTTTACCATCTCTATAGAATTGTAGTTTCCTGATGAAGTATATTCTTAAATTCAAATAATACTCCAAGACTTTACTATCTTCAGTCTGGATGGTATTAGTAATGAAGAACGTAGCAATTTCAGGATTTACAGCTTGTTAGTTTAAACTATGCTACAGAAAACAAAATGAAATGGCGTATGCTGTTGTGAATTCTGTATTAAAAGAATGCTTCAGGCCTGACCTGCAGAGAATAATTTCTTCATAGTCTCTCACATGGCTCTATACTAAGTAAAACAGAAAAAAATCAAAAACCAACCAACAAACAAACAAACAAAAAAACCACAACAAAAATCTACTATGCTGAACTATGCAAAGAGAATCAGATCGTCAGATTTCTATTGTCAATGACCTGTTGTCTGACTTTAGAATAATTAGTCAGTCGGTGATTCTATACTTGGACTGTGTCTTCTTAGGACTACCTCTTTCAAGAAAGCAAGGTCAGACTTCAAGCTTGGTCCAATGATGACGTTGCTTTTAATGGGCTAAGGGTTTTGTTTTGAGGAAAAAACACGTAATCTAGGATTTACTATGTTTTGTCTGGATTCATCTCTGAAGATCTTTTTTTCAGGTGATTTAGTTATAAAAGAAGTTTACCAATGATCAGATTAATAGTTATCTAATTTTGTTTTCTCTTTGTTTAGCTTTTTAAAATTGTGTAACTCTGTATACACATGCATTTGTATTTATAGTTATATATGTTTTGGTTGCTGCTTGATACTCATATTCTGCAACTGTTTTTAGTGTAGAATGGGCTATCTATGACCCTGGAGTCAAATGCTGCAGAGAGGAGGCACAGCATAGGCCTTAATATTATGGCCATGGTGTAGTAGTGGAGATATACCACTGTTACGAGAAGAACGTAACCTGTTAACTGGGGTGAACATGTAAAACATGTCATACATGCTGCATTTAGATGTAAAATGATCCTGAAGACCAGTGAAGAAAGACCAAGGTACTACAAATAAAAAGAAAATGGCCTCAGGCAGTGAGGGAGAAGATGTCTGAAGTAAGCTACTTCTAGTGAAGGGATACAGAAAGTGAAGATCCAACGTACAATTTCCCTCCACCCAAACTGAAGGTATTGACCTCAGAACACAATAGGACACTAGACAGGGTTAACACTTCACCCCCCAAAAAAAGGAGAGCATACCAGGAAACTTGAATTTGTTAATTTTAATTGTCTATTTGAACTATTATGAATTTTGAATTTATTACATGGTAATTGTAGTAATATTAGTTGTTATTTCATTTGACTCTTGAGACTTTAACTGGAATAAAAACATCTTGATTTTTAAGATAATATGTTGGTTGCTTATAAAAAGATTTGGGACCAATTAATTCAGAGGAATCTAAGCAAATTATTCTGCAAATTAGATGCATCAAACTGGTAGCACAAGTGTGCACGTACCACAGTGTTTTGGAATTTGAGATTGTTTATCCATTAAATGAGTTAATGTTTGCCCTATAGCATGACCTTTTGGGGATTTTCAAACAAAAAAAAGTAAATGTTTATGAGTAATAATTTATGCAACTTTGTTCAGCATTCTGAACAAAACGAAGAATTAATCAAAGTATATAATTTGCACGTTCAATTATCGGAATTAGTAAAAGTAAGTTCCATCAATTTAATAACCTAAATTTTATTATTATAAGCAATAAACCAAGTTCTCAAAAACTGGTATGAAAACAATGTATCATGTCAGTTGACTGAAGTCTAAATTGACAATTTGTCCTGGATCGTAAAACTTTCTGGAACCTACACTTGTAGAAACATGAGCAATCAAATATTTAACACAATAAATTAATAAATTTCTAGTCTAGTATATGATTTTTCCAGAGGAAGTTAGTTATTTTTTTCCTTAAGTGCCCAAAGAACCTCACATATTATTTTTTCTCAGTTTATCTGACTAACCAGCTACAATGGGTATATAGAGTATTATATGCCATAAGGACTCTTTTAAAAAGACCATCTTCAACAAAAGGAGAAACAGAGTTCAGAATAAAACCCTAAGATTAATCCAACAAGATAGTAAGGCCTTCTCATTTTGGGATTTTAATGCCAAATAACATAATATTTACAAATTATAGGTTAGTAGTTTTTTTAGACATAAAGTTTTGCAATCATTCTTAAAATAAAAGATATTGAAAGGGAATGTAGAGCTGTTCAAAACATAATTTGTAATTAATACAATTAACACAGGAATATTATAAGTTATAATATTAATTTTCTCTAGTTCAATGAGAAGACATTTCATTTTTAGTTGTATTTGACTTTCTGCCCTTTTTGCTTCTGAGGCAAATGCATTGACACAAACCAATTCAGTCTTTCACATTACATCTCTTCCACTTGATTTTATTTCATAAAACCTTCAAACTACTAGAAATATAATTGTGTAAAAAAATAAGGGCATTGCTGAAGAAATAAATTTATTCTGAAGTGCTGCCCCACTAGGTTAATGATACTATTAGTTTTTCATATTATGCACAGTAATATCTAGGAGACTCTAACAAATAGTATTTTCACTGTGTTACATACAGCATATGCAGAGAACACAGTTTCTTTATCCAAAAATATATGTACCCTAAATATTTCCGTTAAAAATCAGAGGTTCTGATGATCCTTCTAAGTGTTGTCTGATATTCATACCTTGAAAACAATAATTCATCATCATCTGTATATGATCTGTTAGTTTTAAACATAATCAGAAAAATAACAGAAAATGGATTTTTCTTTCAATAGTAAAAATAAAACTTTTAAAAATTTGTACGTTTATACCAGAGCACTTCCAAGGCAAAAAAAATTTCCATCTCTGAATTGACCAGTGCCCGTGAGTCTGAAAAACTAAAAATTTTCCAAAACCATATATTTCCATAAGAATTTGAATATTCTGTTCAGTGACTCTAGCAGATTAGAAACACAAAAAAAGTTCCGAGACCTCAGCTTCGATGTACTGCCATTTAAGAAGTTTTAGCTACAAGTACGAATGAAAACTAGAAGTACAGATTTTCATGGATATTTTTAAAAGTAAAAAAATTTTGTGTCCATGCCTCCTTTGAATTCAGTTCTTAATTAATGCAAATTACTTTCCTTGTGTTAAAGGAAAAAAAAAGTTTTTTAGTTGCTTTATACACATAAAATACATTTTGACTATTTAACTGCATTTCTACTATATTGCTCAGTTATGCCAATTTTCAACCAATATTCAACCAATACTATTGCACCAGTACTTATGAGATCCGATTTTCATGTTAACTTAATGCAATTACAGGTTTCTTTATGTAAACTGCAATAAATAACAGGAATAACTAATAATCCTAAAAGATATTTTTGCATTACCATGATTTCTTCTGAGAATGTTTATGACCATGACTCTCAAGGGTATTTAACTTATGTTCAGCAGAAAGTTGAAATAGACGTAGTATCAGTGCAGATGGCATTGCAGGAACACTGGAATAGCCACATGGGATGAGACCAAGGTCTAACTAGAACATGGGCCAGTTTCCAACAGTTGTTAATGTTAACCTGATCCTGAAAGTTATCAAAATGATTCTCACTTCCTATTCTGAACTATTCTAATCAAGAGCTTGATCAAATCCTTCAGTGGTTTCAGATTTCTCCAACATTATCTTGAAGACAAAGAAATGGGGAAATTATTTCCTTCAGAGCAGGGTAGATCTGGAAGAGAAATCAGGTTTTTCAAAAGATGCTAATACTTCACATTGGCCTGAATAACTAAAGCCTTTCCGTAGAGTAAGTTGAAAGCATGTGCCATAATTCCCTCCACTACAGTGGGAGAAAGATTCTGAACAAGGCGCAAGGACTGGTTGAGCTGCACTTCTTAAAAAAAAAGAAGAGAAATATAGGATCTGAGCAAATAACACCAGTAAAGTTCTAACATTTAAAAACTGATAACCGATAATTTACTATCTGACCCATAACACTGAAGATTTGGGTTCACAATTATTCTATTTCTTGCTTTTGGAGAAGGTGCATTAGCAGTCCAGGGGTTGGAGTGGTTTCAAAAAAATTATCATAAAGGTGTCTGGCCTAAAACACACGGTCTTCTGAAGTATAACAAAAATAAATTAAAAAAATAAAAGAATGCTCAGATCTTGTGGGAAGTAGTTACTAGAAAAGAGCAATACTACTAGGTATTACATATCAGTACAGATATGTACTAAATTCTATCCAACCAAAATCTTGCTCAAGATAAAGAGGTAATATGTTATGATTGTTTTGGGTTTTGTTCCCCAGGCTTGAAAGAAAGTAGTTGATGGAAGAAGATAAAAAGGATTGCTATTTGCTCTGTCAGATTTAGCCAAGGTGAGAGAAATAGTAATCTGTTATAAGCTAAGAATCAACTATATAATAAAGGAAACAAAATCAGTTATGTAGTAAAATACATTGATATGAAATATGACTTGAAATTAAATTGGGAGGTTGAAAGCAAGTAATTATATTTAAATATGGCACCAAATTAAGGAACAGTTGGTGTTTGCTTAGAACAGATGTTAAAGATCATTATTATAACCACTGGCAATATTGTATCTTACAATATGCAATATATTATCACAAAAATAGTGTGGAAGGAAAAGTAAGTCTCTGTTGTAAATACTCACAATTTTAAGGGGGAAAAACTGTTTTGATTAATATTAATTGAGACCCAAAAAATATAGCACATGCCTTAAGTAATCTAAAAAAGTCATGCTTTGCTCATAAAAAGATAAAGTAGAATAAAAGTTCACCAAAATCTATGAATAAAGAAAGAAGCATAAAAAACTATGAGAGTGACACCTTATTATGTAGTGCTAAGTGAGAAAGAGCTTCTCACATCTGCAATGGAGCAGATGACAAACATCATTACTGTGAACATCAATATCAGCATCTGAGTTATCCACACATTTGAACAGTACAAAGGTACTACTTCCAAAGGGAGATGTTGCTGACTGCTGTTTACCAACCAAGGAAAAGAACGGTGTTTTGTGTACCTTGTTGTAAATATAGTGTTTTGGAATCAATGGGACATTCAATTGAGACATTAAAGGAAAGATATATAAATTTAAACCTGTAAAGTATCTAGCCTAAAGCTTAGGCAGCTATTATAAGAAACAGGAAGAAATTACTTGCCTGAAAACAAATACACATAAAAAATCTCCAGAGGAGTTTTCAGGAAAAAAACCCCAACCCTGTTAAATGTGTGTCCTGGTTTCAGTAACACTGGGGTAGATCAAAGGATGGGGATGGTTGTTGTTTCATTTTGGTCTTTTTTCCCTAGAGTTTTTCCTAGATATTGTCAAAAGCTGGAAGCCTAAGTGAGCTTTGATAAAGATGTTCTGATAATGGTCCATCTTGATCCTCCCTTCTGTTTGTTTTTTTTTTTTTTTTCTTTTTTTGTTCTCCTAACACTGATTTGTAAAGATATTTTCTTGAGAAAGTATGCACCATCGTTTTGCTAAAGATAGCAGCAAAAGTTCAGGTACGCAGATTATGAAAATACATAAATGAAAACCCTAGGGTTACAAGTTTCAAAATGATATGCTACTGTCTGGAAAAAAAACCCAACCCAGAAAGCATATCCATGTAAAATATTAAAGCATTGGAGTTTACCCAGTTTATATGGGAGAACCTCACTTGCATTTTTGTGCAAGGTTTTAGACTGCCTTTTTTTGGGCACTTAAAATATCTTCTATAGCTTGAACTTGACTTGATAGTCCCAAGTTTGTGTTGGAATATTGCTGCTTATTATACTTATATTTTATTTGCTCTCTTCCTACCTTCTAATAAGGAAACTGAAACTGCAAGGATAAAAAAGACAGAAGCAGAAAGGCATACATAATGTATTCATACAAAAGTGCTCTAAGTGGCTCAGTTAGATATAGTTTTGACATATGGGCTAAATTAAGACTTTAAATAGTGCAATACATCTTTTAATGCAAAAGAAATAGTATAAATGCGACTCAATTAACGAGCGGAAAATGTAAGAGACATTCTGGAAAAGCTATAAATTGCTTACTAAAATAAACCAGCAAAATTAATAGATAATGACTCTTGCAGCTCACTGTCATGTCCTCTTAACCACAACATCCATCAGAAAAAAAAACATTCTTAGATCCAGTTATTTTACTCATTGAAGCTGCATGGGTGAACACTCTGATGAGAATAATTGAAAGTCTCCTAAATTGCCAACACAGAGGTAAAGCAGGACTTCTGATTAAAAAAAAAAAAAAAAAAAAAAAAAGTTAGCCCTTCCAAGACCCATATGTTCACGCATAGATCCCTGCTCTATGGGGGATCTCTTTTCTTTTAAGTAAAAAAGAGGTATCTATCAGTAAAACATGAATCCTCAGATTGAGGGAATGGCTGCTGGTCCCTGCTTCTATTCCAAGCAGGGCCTTCCTGCCTCCCAGCTTGTTCCTCCTGCAAAAGGATCTGGCCTGCAGATGGAAGGCAGAACAATGGTACAGCAGGCAGCCCTTTGGGAAGGGGAAAAACACAGAGAGAGGTGGGGAAAGGGCAGGTCTGTGCCACATTCACTGCCCCTGACGTGACAGTTTTTCTTCCCCAGGGCCAGGGAGGAGGGGTACAAGGCAACAGGACATGACGCTGTGTTTAACCACAAAATTATTAAAACAACAGAAGTTTTTATTTCCTTCCCTGTAAGTGTTGATGTTACCGCTATTGCCATCTTCTAAGATAAATAATTCATTTCAAGCTTCAGCAATTTTATTTCATGCTCACAGAAGAAAAAATGATGAGGTGGTGTGATTATTTATATTACTGCTGGGGATAGTGACTTTAACACTGACATTCCAAATTGATGTATAGTTCTGCTTTACACAAAACTACATGATAGTTACGATGTCATCTTTTATAAGTGAGCTACCATTTAGTTCCTCAAAGAACAGCAATTTTTTTCTTTTTTTTTCTTATTAGACAAATATAAATAATTCAAAATATTAAGATGATTTCTGTTCTTTTATCTACTTGTATGAAGATTTTTTTCTTGTGCAGGTATTTTTATTTACTTCTAAGACAACCTAGCCAAGTATGCAACTAATATTCTACCCCTGTTAAAAGTACCTTAGATTTCAATGAACCTTTTTGTATTATTACTTAATTTACCTGGTGTCTACAGTTCTAGGGTGTTTTTTTCTCTAATTTTTCCTCCTGATGTTTATTGTACACATGGTACTTAGTGATTATCATTTTATATGTCATTTACTATGACACTCTTTCCAAGGTTGCTAGAATGCTCTCATTTATTCTCTACAGAGTAGGTTGTTTGTGTCTTCAAACGTTTAAAACTTCTTTACCCCATTTATTCTTTTTCCATTTCTGTTTTACACACTGTTGGAATTGGTCATGTTCTGATATTTCGAAGAGCAGCAGGAGAAGACAGAAATTCATCAGTAGAAGTAAACCAGGCACAATATGTTCCACTTTTAGACTATAGTTTGTGATCCAGGAGGTCCTTAGTCTGAAACTAATGATAGAGGAAACTTCTTTGAGGAGGAAAGGTGGTCCTTAATCCTCAGTAAGTTTCTGATGACAATATAAATCGAAATACATATCTCTTCAAAACATTCCAGGTTTCACAAACTCATCTTTTCACAAAAATTTCTCAAGCAAAAACTTTCACATAATTTCTATTCATTTTGTAAGCCATTCATCTTGCAGTGGGAATTGCTGGTGTTTTAAAATGATGATGTCTTTGTCAGAGAATGTAAAGGATGTTGTGGAGAGGGAGGGGCAAGGGACAATATTTTCATAGTAATACTGGAGCAGGTTTACAAATTTAGAGAGAAACACAGCAAATGATAAGTCTGTGATGACATTCTTGGGTATATTGTTACCTGAAGGCAGAACTATCAGAAATTATACACTCATGATAAGCCTACAGAAACAAATATGGAAATCTTCATGTGTACATCCTGTTTCTATGAGCTACAGACATCTTTCACCAGAGGAAAGACATGGTCACTTAGGTATATTTACTTTCTTATAACTGCACACATTCAAAAGCCTGAACCTTTTTTATCTGTAGTTTATCATAACTAGTTTAGTTGTATCATTTTGTCTTAATTACAGCGTAATATTTTTACATATAAAGCAAAACGTATTTTTTCTGTTTGTTATGGGAGCTTCACCAAACTAACATCGAGTTTTGTCATTCATACAATCTCAGGGACAAATAATATAATTATTTAGATATAAGCTGGCAGTGTGGCAAAATGTGATTGAGAGAAAATATTGAGGTCAGACTCTTGAATGGAGAGAAAACTCAAGTTTTTTAAAAGAAATTGGAAGTTCAAAATGAGGGTAAGATTTCAAGAAAACAGAAAGTGATAGATAGAAATCATTACATCTGAATGTTGTTTAACCACCTTGGTAATAAAATTATGCTATGGATAAGGCTACACTTTCACAGAACTGAGGAAAAGCTCAGCATGCAGAATATTTTGAAAGGCCTACCCAGTTACTGTGGTGTTTAAGAAAGAAAAACTTAATCATGAAAGGGCAGTCTGTGACTTTTTGAAATAGTGAAATCTGTTAAGAACATAGGAAAAAAGAAAAAGAAAGGCATGAAGGAATGGGTTAAAGTATTCCCTGTGATATCATAGGTAGGATAAAAAAATAATGAATGTCATTCTACATGAGACAGCATGAGGATAAATATCAGGGGAAAAATGTAACAATGAGAATAGGTAAGTGTTATTTCTTTGTTATAAACTGATAAGCATTAAGTTAAGGGTGATATATACAGGAGTTTACAATGTGATATAGAAAAAAAAATAAAATTGAGAGTGATGGAGGTCTAGATGCAGGAGGGAAGATGGGTAATAACGTTTGGCTTTTAGACCAGACTATTGAAACATCTATCAGCAATGTTTTAAGTTCAGCTGATTTTGCCTTTCGGTAAAGAAATGATCTAATGATGCCTAAAGTCTATCCCAGCTTTAATTTCTATGATTCCAGGGTTCTAGGATATAAGGTTATCTCTAATATCATGTTTTTTAATATCAAAAGGATGTCAGAACAATTTGTTCTAAAAACTAGTTTTCAACAATGTAATAATTGTCCTTAGCCAATCTTTCTATCTATTATCCAACAGTTAAGGATTGATTTATACCGCATGGATGAACATATTTTCACTCTTCACGAGATTTTAAACCAATTGAATGAAATGTGGAAGGAAGTAGCCTTTCTTTTAAAATTTATTTCTCTATACTTCTCTGAAATCTTTTAAATCCTATGTCATTGGCTTTAAAATGTGGTTTTTTTCTCCTTGTTCTTATGCTTTTGTAAGCTCTCATCAACATCAGATAGTCTGGCACCAAAAGTGGTATAAAGACAGTGATTTTGATTTGCACTAGTGACTACAGCAGCTGGACCTCATTTGAAACTCAGTTCACATTGTGACTTGATTATAAAACCAGTAATGCTCTCTATTTTTGCTAGATTATGAAGACAGTGTAGCAGGGGCTAACCTCAAGTTTTATCTTCCCATCCAATCTTTGTTTCTGAAATCACTGAAATAGAACAATCAATAATATGTCTTCCTTAATAGAATTTATTTCACTTCTGGATTAGGATTAATATAAAAACATTCCTGAGGCTTCAGACCCTTGCCAGTAGATAGAAATTGCAGTTTTAGGAACCCGTCAATGAATGTGCCATTCACTCCTACGCAGAATTAAATAACTATGTCAAGTCAACCAAACAAAAGAGAAAACTGGGAAGCTTGCTTCATATATTCACAAAAATGCATCTATTTTTACATTAAACATTTGAGAGTGGAGAAGTGATGCCAGAGAATGAGGTTTATTTTTAATATACGAATTTATCTATTTTAAACAAAAGACCTCACAATACTCCTAAATGCTTTTTTTACTTGAAGATAAATAGCCTAATGGCACTTATGGAATCTCCTAAAGTGCTTTACATCAACAAAAGTTACTATCATAGGTATTTGAGTGAATTTTTACTTCACTTTGAATTATTATTTATGTCATCACAGCAGATATATGACTCCTCTACCATGTATTTTCATTAAGTTTTAATAGGTTATTCCTAATGAGTTGGCTTCTTTCTTTCTTTGCAGTTTTTCCCCATAATAGCAGTTGTTACTCAAAAAAACCCCAACCCTGTATTTTTAAAATAGTGTATGTCAGTGACACTTTTTTTTTGAGTGGAGAATGTGTTTCCAAACTGTTAGCAGAGAAATACTTAGGAGATGATATCTCATAAAGGTTAGAGTACTCTCTATTTTTCATGTGGCACTATGATAAGAAACAACATGACAGACTGGGAGGAAGAACCTTGAAGTCGTAGCTACCTGCATAGAAATGAAAAATGGAGGGAAAGAAGTTGAGCAACCTTGCCCTGTCATATGTCATACTCCCAGATCAGTGATCAATTCTAGCAGGATACAGGCACTTGTTTTAGTAACCTCAACTTGCTAGTGCTGGTGAGAGTCAGTTACTGCTGCAAAGAACAAAAAGAGGAGGTGGACAAATGATAAATAAGAAAGAATGGAGGGAGAAAAAAAGAAAGCAGTTGGATAGAAATCTGCACACAGCATGAGTTCTTGGAGAAGGACTGTTGGCCCAGAAAGTATCTTATTTGCTGTGTTTTTTTCCTTTCTTTTTTTTTTTCTTATTTTTTTGTGTAATTTCATGAAGTTTTGTTTTTCTGTCAATATTTCACATTTATGTACAGCCAACCATGTTTTCTGAATTGTAAAAATAAGAATTATTCTGATGAAAGAATACTTGAATTCAACACTTACATGTTTCTAACAGAAGTCAAACAAGGAAATACTTACCAATATATAGCAATATTCTGTAAAGAAAAGGAAACTTGCTTTGCTGATTGACTAAAGATCATATCAGATATAAGATGAAATAGCCAAACTCTTATTCTGGGTTTCAGTAGATGGTGGGTCTTTTTGAACTCCATAATTGTTAGGGAGATGAGTGAATAACTAAGTTTGTCCCAGTTTTTTACATTGTCTGGTCTTTCCATTGTGAGTTTGATCCAAAGTAGAAGCCTCCTAATTGACATACTTTTAATGTGAATTCCATTTTAAAACAAGAACAGAAACCAAAGAACAACTCAAATATGTGAATATTTAATTGCTTCTCCTGTGTAAATTGAAAGCAAACCCAAAAGGAGTGATCTAGGATAATGAAACTAGCGATTTCATTCAGTGATTATAAAATTTATTAAAAATATGCAGTGATATAGATATAAAGAATAAAGGCAGGAAGATAAATGTAAAGTTGCAAAGACAAATATAAAATAAACTCCACATTTCTTCTATAGTGGAGAGTTTTCTCCTGCCATGTGTATTCTATGGGAAATATCACAGGGAAGATCAAAAGAATTCAATAGTCGGTTCTAAACTCTGTCTTACTTTTTATTTCAGCATAAAGAAAGCCTTTCCATTTGAATCCTCTATACTGAACAAAATACCTGTCCATGTAATTCTACTTGCTGAATATAATCATAAAGTACTATACATGCTTGTTGGGTTTCTCTAACTGAGGAAATATGAATTAGCATGAGCAAGGGTTATAGTCTGCTTCTAAAATGTTCTTATGGGCGATTTGCACATTGTATCTTTGACTATCACTTAGTCTCCTCTCTGGTGGTTATTCCTTTTTTTCTGGACTCACTAAATACAAACAGCCTCATGTAGCACTGGGAGACGATGCCCTCTGCCAAGCAGCATGTCTCTGCCCTGGAGGATGTTGAATAGTACATCTGAGACAGTTAGGAGGACAAATCAAAATATATGCTCTTGTTGGGTTGCCAAGGGTACTTACACCCTCACCAAGCCGACAAAGGTTTTGAATTTTTCTCTTATTTTTCTTCTAATGACCCTTTCTCTGCCCCTGAAAACTGCAAGTATATTCTGTTTTGCACTCAGTTTTGTGGTGGAGTCATATTTGAGCTTATATAAGAGATATGGAGGTAAAATAAGTGCCAAGACCTTGGAAATCTATAGACACACACAAATGCATACCCATGTGCAAATATATATATGAACTCCTATTTGCATACAAAAATCAATATTGCTAGGATTTGTTACTTCTTCCTGCAAACAGGAAAACAGAATTTCACACAGATTGTCTTAAACATGGCAAAGACCAGTTAAGTAAAAATATGGTTTAAATGCTAAGATGCATGAATCATGTGGAACTTGACTGCCTGTATCATGTAAGTGGACTGTTATCAATGCAAGGAGACATCTGTCTGTATTAATTTTGATTTAAGTTGCTGGCCTGTTTTGCCAAGACAAATAGAGTGGTAAATATAATAAATTAAATGTTTATTGTATGAGAAAGTAAATAGTATCAGCATCTTGGTGAAGAAGTAAAAGCCCCAAAAGATATAACTGTCATCTTTCCTAAAAGATTGACTCAAAAAGCTGAAGAAAAATTAAAATTGTTTCTGGAAAAAAAAAAAAAAAAGCAGCAACAAAGGTGCAGGGGTGGGGGAGAGGGAGGGTCAGCCCTGCTGGGGTAAAGGTTCATTTTGCCCCCAAAAAAAAAGCTCAGCAAACAGTGGCAGATGTCACCCTGACAGGAAAAGTGGCAAGCGGCCATCTCAGCTCTGCTTGTAACTTCTTTCCCAGGAGTCAAGCTGCTTTTTCCACTCCATTCAGCATGTTTATGAGTGCAGGGTTTGTTCAGAAGACAAAAAAGGGCAAGAGTTCTAGAATTCAATAGAAGGTCAGAATGGCAATCTTTTTTGCTGGGTTGGGCTTCCTTTTATGCTGTGACATCTGGAGCCATTATCAGAACAAATTAGAGCAATTCAAACCACCAGCAGGGAAAAGTGGGGTTTCTGTTTTTCATACAGCAGAGCTACAAATTTGAGAAAAGGAACTGGGGCTCCCAGCGACTCAGCATAGCAATAGATTTGCTACACTTCTTTTGCAGATTCATAAGGCAACAAATGTAATCAGTGATTAAGCTAAAGATGTCCATCCTTCAGCATAGCCTCCACAAAGGAAGAGAAGAAATAATTACACTGATGAGTTTGCACTTCATTTTCAGCCTGTTACAGCATGAAGTACTAACATTTCCAAGGCAGCATGCTGCAGAATACAGAGCACAACTCCTCTTCCCCCGTTTGGCATTTTAATATCAATGACTAATGTAATTCCTTTTTATTTGAGTAAATAATAACACATATTTTACTTGTAGGTAAGGATGTAGCCTCCTTATACTATTTGGAACATTAAGTCAGTTACTAGTGTTAAATGTTTTGAATATGTGTCTGTCTTTAAGCTTTAGTGTTCATTTTCATTTCCATTTTCCCCCATACTTAAATAGAACAAAATTCTTTCTACTGCCTGCAAACAGGAGAGCTGCACAGTTAATACATCTTCTAGGTACATTAGCTGCAGGCAAAACTGGGTCTTACACATGTAATCTATACTTGTTAGTGGGACTCTGTTCAACAGTAAAACAATTTATTGTGTCAGATTGGACTGAATCTCACTTTCAGGAGACTTTTACAGCTTTTATTGTTAAAATCTTTCCCCTGTAAGAATTCAATTTTCATTTCGATTGTATAAGCTTTTCTTTATATAACATACCTTGCTGTGACCTTCCACTCAAGCAGAAAAAATACATCTTGATGAGGTTGAGCAGAATGGTATGTGCAATATCAAAGTCCCTGCTCCATTAATAGGAAATATCTGAATATCAAACATATTATGCTGCCCTCTGTCAACTCAGCATTTGTAAAAATATCTCCTTCAGGTGCCAGTCTCACCTTCAGACTGAGAGCCTGTTCTGACATGTTCCTGATACCTTAATATTGGGCTGATGGCCAACTGATGATGCCTTTTGCTTAGAGTGCTGAGAGGACTTTGGGGACTTAGACTATAGACTCATAGAATGGCTTAGTTTGGAAGGGACCTTAAAAATCATGTAGTTCCAACCCCAACTTACCCTCTTCCATTTAGAAGTCATTCCTCCTTGTCCTATCAATACATACTTTTGTAAAAAGTCCCTCTCCAGTTTTTTTATAAGATCTCTTTAGGTACCAGAAGGACACAATAAGATCTCCCTGGTAACTTCTCTTCTCCAGGCTGAATAGTCCTAATTCTGTCAGCCTGTCTTCATAGAAGAGGTGCTCCAGTCCTCTGATCATCTTCATGGCCTTCCTTTTTCTTTCATTGCTTCTTTCAAAATGCAGATTATTTGACTGATTATGTTTATAGAGGGCTCCTGATTAAATCTACAACATAAAAAGTAAGCTATTGAAAATACATCTCTTGGAACACCACAGGTACACTATAAATAGAGAGGATCCATTTGTTCATGCATTGATATTAGAAAGAACTGCAGTCATTGAAGATTGAGTAGGATTGAAGGATCTAAAAGATGAGTTCCAGTGACACTAAAATTAATTGTGGAGTAACTCTTCTAACTCTGCCAATAATAGTAATTTTTTTCTTTATTTTATATCCTCAATCACAATTTTTAATTTTACAGAACAGTGATCTCATGAAAATAACATGTATTACTATCTTACTTCATAGGGACATGGTGCAAAGTTTTCATCCTGCTGTGTATTACTTTTTACGTGCCACTGTTTTCTCATTACATTATCTCCAACCAAACATGTTGTTTTCTCAGCAGAACCCTTGATACCAAAGGACATCAGTCATCAAACAGAACAAAAACATTTTGAAAAACTGTTGGGAGACTGATAAATGCTTCCTCATCATCTAGTTTGATAAATGAAAAATATAATAATAATTAAAAGATAGAAGAAAACCACCAAATTTTTCATTACTGGTTATCCAGAGGACTTCAACACCCCTTTAAGGTGAAGACCTCTTTATATAGAGGTGATCCACAGTTATTAACCAACAGAATGGGATGTTTGTCCTATTTATGCAGTGTCTTGTGTTCAGTAGGACCCCTAACTATGAAAGCAGCACTGCATAAAAAAGGTAAGCTACTCCCCTGAGGAGCAGGGAGTTTTACTGAATGTTCCTTCCAACTCTAGACACTCTGTGATTCTTTGGAGAGATTAGAGCTTGTATAACCTCTCTAAAAAAAATTAATTCAAGCCTGTTCTGATGGAATTTTACTGTAAATTCATTATTTTATGTGTTAAGCCATAAAAATTATCAGAGCTGATATTTGAGACTTAGTCAACAAAACCTGCATCACTTGTTTTCTCATGGAAACAATAGCAGTAAAGATAAATCAAGACTTTCACTGTTAAGTGTGAACTAATATGTAGTCGCCAGAATAAATCAGGTTGACCATACACTTGCAAATACAAAGACTAAAACAAAATTTACCCAGATATGATCTATTTATCCACTCACCCGATGCAAAGAGTCATATTACTAAGAGTAATGTACAAGTTAATATATCGCTACATTTGGCCCTTACCATAACATGGGATTACTATGATGAGCAACCTGAATTATTAAAAAGTGTCTATGAATAGTTTTTATTCAGAATTTGGCAAGCACTTAATGGATTTTAAAAGGTCTCTATGATTTCCGCTAAGTAAAAGAGTTACCAAGTTGAGGAGTTTTTAGTACAAGCTGTAGCATAGCTTGTTTATAGCAACAAAAAGTTTTAGTTTTGAGTGACATCCAAAAAAAAAAACCCTTTTGTCCTTAATCGTCAGTTTAATCTAACTAAAAAAAAAAAAACACCTTAACATACTAGATATGCTGTATTTATTTACTGACCTATACCTTACGTCTTTGAAAGCACTCACATAACCACAGTTTAGGAGCAGTGGCAGCACAAGCATATATAGGGCTTTAAGAGAGTTGTATTTCGCAGTGCATATTTTTACCTGGAGGCATTTACTTAATGAAACTATTTATTTCAGAGTCAATATTCTGTGTCTTTATTGTTTCATAGGAATATACAGATTCCTGCAGATTCCTAATAATTATTATCAGTAAGCCCTCAGGAAAGGAGCAAAACTATTTAGAGTCTCCTTTACACTTAATCACTTCATGACTTTTGACAGTGACAACTTCCTTATGTTTTAGGATGCTTGTTTTATGTATTTATTTCAGATTCAAAGTAGCATTCATTTTATTTTTGCTGCAAAAGAACCTACTACTTCCTGAGCATGCTGACAGAGTGTGAATCATATTCAAGGTTGATAATATACTTTGCTGTTCAAAATACATGTCAACTCAGATAGCACTTTGTTAAGTTTTTTCATCTGGCCTTCCTCCGAGCTATTCCCCTTTAAACAGATGACTTTTAAATGCTCTGTAATTAACGTTAAACTGGTCTGGTTAGAGCAGAGGAAGATATCCTGACATGATCGATATCACAATACTCTTTTCTACAAAGTTGAATCAAATGACCTGTGAAAAGTACTTTCTATTTTTATAGCTTTACACCTTCATATCTAAAGACAGTAAGAAGAAAGTGTAACTTGGATCTAAAATGAAATGGTCTGTCCATCAATATCTAAAACTAAGATTTCCAAGCTGAGTAGTTATTACAACTAGTAAAGCAGAAATACGACTCAGCTGATGAATCACACTTAGATAATAATGTTAAAATGCAGGGATTGAAAGGAATGCATTTTATGTATTAAAATAAAATTATTTTAAGTTAACATTTATATTAATTTATTACTCATTCTCACTAGAACACTGTACTGCAGAGCTTACTGAGACATGGCATCATAGAACGTTTACAGGCATACAGGGATATCGTTTATTACTAGACACATTTCTAAAAGTGTTTTCTTTTTGTATTCCCTCCCCCTCCCCCCCCATTATGTACTCAGATTGCATTGATTCTCTCAGAGCAAACCCCAGCTATATGTGGGTTTCGTGTGCAGAAACATTTTTCTTATTCACCAGGGTGGATAACCAAGGTTACTGTGCATGTAAAGGTAAAGGCTTGTACAAAGCCAGGGCAGCAAATCTCAGCTGAGATATTCTGGGGCAGGTCACCTTTCCAAGGGTAGAAATTACTCTCCCTTCACCCCCAGTACACAAAGAGTCAAGGCTGGCCTTCTCTAATGCATGAGAAACACATCCGCCTGAACACAAGGCTTTTCTACTGATTTGTTGTAGAAAACCACAGTAATGGTTATTAAGCTGACTCTCACAGAAAAGAAAAAATAAATCTGCAATTCTTTGTTCTGTATGTGCAGTGCAGCAGTCATACACTGTTCTCATAACAGTAGCCTGGCACAAAACCAGCCTACTTCCCCTCTGGTCTTACAGTCAAACATTTTGTACAGGCTAACAATAGAAAATGATTTCATAGGCACAGGGTCTGCCCTGAGCTCACCCAGAGGCTTGAAGTCATTCACACAAGCTCCCCGTTCCACTCAGTCCTTTCCCCCTTGTGCCCTTCATTGACATCCAGAACACAAACTATCCTGACTAAAGTCGTAATTTATATGAAGTTCTGTCTTGCCTGCAAATGAGAGATTTCCAGTGCCTTTAAGTACCTAGCTAAAACCTCGCTGTGAAAAATTGGAATTCTGAGACACAACACAGCATTCATTTCCATAGTGGGATGAAAACATGATAGCTTCTCCAAAATAGACAGAGTAATTTTATGTGTACAAAGGCTTGCTACTTTTAAATGAGGCTTAGTCTTTGGATTTCAGGTTAGTGTAGCGAAGGTGTCGAGCAATATGAAGAGCCCCCCTAAAACTTCAGTTCTCACCTGACAACACACCTACATGAATGCAGCAGTGAGTCGCACAGGACCTACTTCTCAGACGTGACTAGGAGCTGTTACTAAAAGAGACTTATCTCACTTGAAGAAAAGTAAAATGATAAGTGGGATTTTACAGGTACTAAAGCACTAGCCAAGGACTTAGGCATTTGATCTCATAATGTGATACCTGATAGAAACTGTCTCTTTTATGTGTCACAGAGGCCTTCTTCACTGCTCTCTAAATCCAGGAGCTGTTCACTGCCTGGCTGGAGTCATGAGTCTGGGGGAAATTTGTCATGGATATCTTTGGGTTCCAGACAGCCATTCATTATATATAGTGGGTTCATATATCTATAGAAAAATGAGAATCTTTTTTCATCATGGTCCTTTGCAAATTCATTTCTCTCTTTTAATTTCATATGTCAGAAGTGGGAAGGTAGTGCACAATGTACGTTCTATACAGTCAGTGATGTAGTGAAAAATTCAGATGATTAAAAAGATGACAATGAAAACTTTTCTGAGATTGGTTGTCAGATCCAAGGGGGACCTAATAAAACTTTTCATCAAGGTTTTGTGTTGTTGGGAGGTTTTTTCCTTCCTCTAGGTGGGTTTAGTTTAGTTTTTTTTTAAGTCTTCCTATTCCAAGGAAGCTGGAAAATCCAGAAGTATAGCTGGATGGCTACCCCTTTAAAGGACAGCTTCAACCTACAAAATAGTTCTGGTTTTAGCAAATAAGGGTATCATGTTATAATAATATTTCGTAGACAGTATTTTCTTCCCAATTTCTTTGGCTAAAATTTTACCAAAAAAAAAAAAAAAAGAACATTTAGAAATGAACTGTGTCCCAGTGTGTGACTAGCTAAATTGTTCCCTACCTGATTTGGAGACAAAGAAGGACTGAAACCATGACTAGATACCTTAAATGTATTCCTAACACAGATATGAGATTAGTTTTAATAAGTGGGGATGTTTTATCTCCCCAGGTTTGTAGAAGTAACCTGCAGTGCTTAACTGAAGCATTATGAATGCTTAACTCTCCCTTCCCTTTTTCCTTCTCTTTCAGTTAAAGAAAGAGAAAAAGTAAACTTTCATAGCACATTAGCTTTTCCTTTGGAAGTTTTTATTTTAGCATGCTACTTCTTTTATTCTCTTTTCCTTCTCTAGCCTTTATTTATCTCCACCTCACTAAGAAACTCTTAACTTCAAGAGGCAGAAATGGATGTGTGAACTGGTGATTATAGCTTGTTTTCATCCCACAACTTTTCCTCTGATTTTAATTATCCAACATGGTTTTTGCATAGTCATATGGCCTTTTACACAGCACTGGTACAGTAATCCAAACCCATTTGAAATATACTCCACAGCGTTTTCAGTAACTGCTGCTATTTGTAACAGTAGTTCATGCTAAGTCTTTGGAATTACTGTGAAACAAAAAGATTGTTGTTTGTTTTTTTCCCAAGCATTACTCGGAATGATGGCTATTTTCCACCCAAACTGGAACATCTAAATGTGCTTTCAGATATGAAGTTTCCTTCACTCACACTGAACACTATCAAGTCATGAATACATAGAGTGGAAGTCAGAAACTGCTAATTTGCTTTGTGGGCTGAGAAACAATCACACTTGTGGTATATCTTAGGTGGAAGAAGATTCCAAGGACAGTAAAAAGGAGAGATATATGTAGTTGTTCTTTATGGCCCCATGATACATATGGTGAAAAAATAAAGAATTCATGTGTTTTAATCATATTTACAAACATCTAGTAATATTTGCACATCTACATTTGATTAGAATGCCTTTTATCTGTAAATTTTGTTCAAATTAGACTAAATTGTCAGCTGTGAATGTGACAAACTCAGCACAGGAAGAACAAAATCTGTCCTAGATTTAATTGAGCACCCCTGCTTGAACACTGCAGGACTGCTGTGAGAGCTTTTACAGACTTTAAATCCCATAAGTCATTCTCTGGACATTCTTTACCTTTTTATGTGTCTGAGGCACATAAAATATGAGCTTCCCTAGTGACTCTGATAATCCTTTGGCACCAAAGTGCCCAGAAAGACTAGGTCTTGGAAATAAGATTCACCTTCCCTAGGCACCTCCAGCAGCTCTGGTTGAAGATGAAATTCTTTCAGCTTTACAATAAGTGTTTTCAAGAATTTGTGATAGGTATGAGTGTTACACATATGGGCACTTTGCTCATACTTGAAAGCAAATTGCTGTCAGACTATATGTCAGACTACATGAGACGTATCAGACAAAACCAATAAACAACAAACCCCCCTTCCCTGACTTAGTGGTTTCATTGCTCTGAAGTGTCCTGGTATACTTCCTAGACCATACTCTTATGTATCCTCTGCATTTCAAGGATACTCTAAAATCAAGTACCTTCTGTGCCTCATAGAATGTTAAATGGTTAGAATGGACCTTAAAGATCATGAAGTCCCAAACCCCACTGCAATGGACTGGAACATCTCCAACTAGATCGGGTTGCTCAAGGCCTTATCCAATCTGGCTTTGAACAATGCCAGGGCTGGGGCATCCACAACCTCCCTGGGCAACTTGTTCCTGTGTCTCATCACCCTTAGAGTAGAAAATTGCTTCCCAATGTCTAACCTGAATTTCCCCTTTTACAGTTTGTACCCATCACTTATTGTCCTATCACTACAGTTTTCGATGAAGAGTCCCTCTGGGGCTTCCTTGTAGGCCCCCATCAGATACTAGAAGATTGCTATGAGATTTCCAAGCAAACTTCTCTTCTCCAGGATGACCAGTCCCAACTTTTTCAGCTTGTCTTCTTAGAGGATGTACTCCAGTCCTCTCATCAACTTCATGGCCCTCCTCTGGACTTTCTCCAACCATTCCATGTCTGTCTTATGTTGGAGACACCAGAGCTCTGTGCAGTACTCCACGTGGGGTCTCACAAGAGCAGAGTAAAAGGGGAGAATCACCTCCTTCAACCTCCTGGCCATGCTCCTTTTGATGCAGCCAAGGATTTGTTTGACCTTCTGGGTTGGTAGCACACACCACTGGCTCATGTTGAGTTTTTCATCAACCATTACCTCCATGTCTTTTTTTACACCTCTCCGTTCTTTTTTTCTCTTTTTGTGTTTGGTCTTGTAATTAAACCAGACAATCATTCTACCTCCTCCCTGTCTTAAGAGGATTAGTTCTCAAATGCAAGAAATCAATCATTTTTCTTTCCAAAGTATTCTCTGTGAATTTGTAGATTTCACCCATTTTGTCTCATTTTCCCAGTAATGTGTTTCTGCCGTTCTGTGTTCTACAGATATTCACTGCTCAAGCTTTAGTTTCACAAAAGTTATATTCCCACTGAGATGGATAATGCAATAGTCCCTTTGACTCCCAAAGGCATTACCATTACCTGATAAGAACACAGGTATGATGATCTCTTTGTTCCTGGCCCAAGAGAGTTTTGTTTCAGCTTCTCTTTGCCAACAACAGCTTTTACATTTGCTGAAACATTCAATGATGCAACAGGTAACACTAGTAACCTTTTTAGTTTTATAAATTTATTTAATCCTCCCTGACTTCTATAAAGATCAGTTTTTAAGTTCCTGAAGTTATTTCTTCCTTCAGAAAAGAATCAGCATCACAGCCTTCTTTGTGTGTCTGTGTATGTGTGAGTGTATGTGTTCACTTGTGCCTAACAGAGGTCTCATGCAAGAGTAACTAACTATGAAATTCCTTTCTAAAGTAGAAATTGAGTGTAAAAGAAAATGCATTTGCAATGGAAGAAAAAAATCAACATTTTCTTTAGTTCCTCTATCACTGTTCTTTTTGTCTACTAAGAAACCTTTGTTTCCTCTATATGGAGGATAGAGAAGGATTCCAAGGAATCATTTACCTGCAGCAGACCTTTTAGGAACTCAGACATCCTAACCTTGATGATAGCAATGGTTAAGGTGAATGTTGCCCTTCAGGAGAGTCAAAGTAAAAAACTGGAACACAGAATAGAATCATAGATTTGTTTAGCACTAAGGTCCAGCTGCCACTTGTTCTCCTGACCCCTTAACCATCTTTCCAAGGCCCTTAAGTTTCTTGTGATTGTCTTTCAACCACTTGATTAACTTGTTACCATTTCATCACTGGGAGCACATGATTCCTACGTTATGAATGGTTAGTCTTTAAGAACAACATGGTACTTGGAACCCCAGTATCATGATGTTTGAGAAATACTGGTTAGAGAGTGGAATGTGGTTGGTTTGAAATCCAGTCCTTGGTTCTGATACTTGTCTATCATTCAGCTGCTGCTGCTTCAATACAAAAATACAAACACTGTAGCTCAAATAATTACATACAGTATATTAGGACAATACTGCATGCTGATGGACTCAAAACAAAATACAAGATATCCCTGTGCTGAGTTAGTATTATCTTTAGGACAAAACAAGTAAAATGGAAAAACAAGAGAGTATCAGATGCAGTTGCAACAATGTCAAAGGAGAATGCAAATCTGTTTCTTATATTACTAATTTAATTTGTATTCAGGATTTAGAATTTACTGATGAATCTTTTTGTCACACCATCCATCATAGCCTGGCACTAGAGAGAAAGAAGATAGAAAAATTAAAAACCTGCTTGTTACTGTAAACTAAAGAGCATGAACAACATCCATCAAAGACAGACAGATAGAAAATAAAAGTGATAACCAAAGCCAAATGATGTATGCTGATTTTCTTTTAAACATTTATTAAAATGCTCTAAATGTAGATTCCCTTTCCCTTGGTAAATATTTATTGTTATTGCTCTTGCCATGGACTGGAAACCGCAAACAGCGATAAATTAGCTGTAAAGGTCTATAATTTTCATCTTGCTTTTATAAATGCATTTACATCTTTTACTGAAGTGTTATTTTTTAGCACAGATTAGCAAGGTTGCGTCCTATATCAGCTGTTAATTAAGATTCCTTTTCTTTGCTGAGTCAGAGGACAAGGCATAGGTCATTAGTGGAGGACAGATGCTGCATGAGGGACCTGCTAGAGGAAGTGTTCTTACTGATTCAGTAGGCTTTAGATTAAGCTAGAGATCAACTCCTTTGTACTCTCAAATCATAAACATCTGAACTTTTACTTATGAAGAAATACACACATTTATGTTTTAAGAGGTTGTCTGAATTCTAGTCTGTTTCCAAACTGGAGCTAATGCAATTGTACCCTCAGACTGTGCAGTATCCAAATATATTTTAGAATGACTTATCTTTCAGATAAAATTGCAAGATATAACATTTATGATAATAGTGCTATTGGGACTGTGCTCTGACACATAATGCACAGTGGTTTCCTACGTTTTCCTCTACCAAAGGAAACCCAAATGTGAACAAAACAAAACTCAAAGGGTCTTGCTGTGAGGCAACTCAAATAGCTCTACCCAGCAATTGCACCAACAAAGCTAAGGGGAATGGAGAAGATCTCTTTTGACTACAGAGGAAAGAGGTTAAGTTTACAGCGCACAAGGCGATGATCTGTTTGGCATTCTGCACTAGGCATCACGCGGGTGTGACGAACATCGCGGATATCTCTCTGTCTGACCAAGCAAGCGTGGGTAGAGCCCCTCTCAAATCTTCGTTCGCGAAGCCTAGCCATGATGATGATGATGACAGAGGAAAGAAGAAAGAAATGCTTTTGTGGAACTTCGCAATTAAAGCAGAGATAAAAACCTGAAGGTTTGAGGAGGGTTAGTTTAAGTCAAAGAAAGCTTAGCCCATGTGCATGTTAATGAAGGGCAGGGGGACTATACAAAAACAAAAATGAAAACATATGAGAGGAAAGAATATTCTTTGTAGTCTAGAGCAATACAATACACCAGGAAAGCAGGAAAACAAATCCATACAAATTAATTGATGTAGAATTAATTTTAACCTAATGGGAATAAGATCTATGTATCAACACAGGCAGCATGCTGAATGTGGTTTCTCAATGCAAATAAGTGCTGAGAAAAGCTAATAATTTTTTATTCCATTACGAGAGGGTAGAGAAAAATATGATAAAGTGTGTTAGTATAAGTTGACACTCATTTTCAGCACACGACTGATTTGTACTATGTTTTTCCAGTTTTGTGTTTAAAATCCTATAGTATCACAAAGCACAGATAGACAGCCAGCTGCCTCACATTTTTATTTGTAGCAAAAGTGTTCATATCTCAGCAAAAGCATATTGGTTCCTGGCATAGTATTCTCTGTAAGAGACTCCTACCTCTGCAGTTGTTCGTTCCACAAGGTCAAAAATAATCTCTTCATCTTATTCATAGACTACAAAACATGGGCCCTGGGAGAAACTTCAAGATCCCTGTTTCTGCACCAGGCACTCACAGATGTCTTATGATAAATATTCATTTATCAATCCCATTTAACTTTGGGCATTTGATTTGGAAGTTGTCAGGGTCTTGCATCCTTTGCTGAGTGTTGAATCATTCTTTGAAAAATTTGTTAATGTATTTGCAGGCAAAACTAAATTATCCAACTTTGAAGGTGTATTTATGTCTGACCGTAAGTTAGGCTTTTATGTGGCAATACCACATCAGATTTCCCTGTTACCTCTTCTAAACTGTCATATCCCAGTGGTGCAGTTATGTAGAAACCCCAGATGACTTAAGAGCTTTCTACCTTCAAAAAGGAGACTGCATACTCCCCTCCCTCTGCTGCTTCAACATTTCTCACTGTACAACCCTTCCCAACCCTGAGCCATCAAAACATTGCCAGTGCAGTAAATCAATTCAGTAAACTAAACCTGGATGGAAAAAAAACCAACAAAACCAACAAACAAAACCCCCCACAAAATACACACAGGCACAAAACCAAACCAACAAAACAAGAGAAACAAGTCTCTTTGTATTGTCATGACAAGTCGAATAGGCTTATCGACCCCTTGCTTTCACAAACTCTTATGTGCATTTGCCTTCAAGAGCAGATATGTCAGAGTGGATGCAAGACAACTGGGATTGCTACACAGAGATTCAGGCAAATATGAAGTGAGAAAGAAGCAACTGGAGATGAGAGGAATGATTTTAGAGGAGGAAGAAGAGGGAGTTACCTCAACCCCTTGAAACACCAATGTTGTCTCATTGAGCTACATACAAAGAAGGGATTAAATCCAATGACCGTATTTTCTCCCACTTTCAGTTTTTAATATGGGGTAACTTTGATTAAATTACCACATAGGTAATACATCACATTTACTATGTAAGTTCCCATTTCCCAGTTTTTAAAGCACTTATCTATCAGCAGATGGAAGTCTAAGTTGTGCTTATGCTTAGTCACTAATTCAAAACAGAAGTTAAATATAAATATCTCCACTGCCTCTCAGAATGGATGGTGTTTATTAGTTTTCTTGAGAATGGAGCTTTATTTTAATTTTGCTACTGAGGTTAGAGGAACTACACTGCAGTAGCAAATTCACCCAGCATAACTGACACAGAGAGAAGTCTGTATCAAACATATTCATATACCAGTAAAATAAATATTCTACTTTTCTCTGCCTAAACATCCTTCCATTCTCTGGGTGACATTTGTTCTGTTCATTTTCTTTGTGAATCTAAAAGATAAATGGTAAAAATTCTGAGTTCCTCTTTTCCCACTGAAGTGTAAACTCAGGCTTTAACTCTCATTTTGATCTTAACTTTATTCATATTCACAGTTGGAGACTTCTCTCTAGAGTTAATGAGCACCTTCAGTTTGAGTAAGCCTATCAATGTGATATTCTGGGTTCAAAATCAAGAGCTCAGTTGTTTTGTGTGGATATTTCGAACACTGAGCAATGACTTCATAAAGGAGTTCGCTTAAGTGCTGAAAACCTGAGTTAGCATCAATGTGATGCTAACAAATAGATTTGATCAAACAAACCAAGAGCTTGGATGAAGGACTGATTTCAAGATCACCCTAAGCTGTACTAGCTGCTGGTGGCCTCAACAGGGCATTACAATAGTCAAAAACCAGTAGAGAACTCCACCAAAATGCCTTAGTCCAGAACTAAGTCTAACACCAGAAAAAAAATTATCTTTCCGAATGTCTTTAATTCTGAGCCTCTTTGATGAAGTTCCTAAACAATTCTAGTTCTGCTGATGAATTTCCTGAAGGACACTTGCCTCCCAGGAAGAGGTCCGTTACAGTCACTGCAGTGATTTTTGCAGGTGATAGGGAAGTGGACTCTGAAAGTACAAGTATCTCTTGATTTGAGTTAGGGATCAATAAACTACAGATTAAAATATTTCCACATATTAGAGCCAAGTGGAATGCTCAGTCAAAATTAAATTTTTGTAAAAAATTGCAAAGGCATTTCAGAAGACTAGGCAATGAATTCTTATACTGCATACACCTAGAAACCTTTTATCTATTTGCTTCTTAAATGGAGAGATAAAAATCTATGTATGATGAAAACCAGATATTAGGCAGTTCAATGTTTATAGTTTTATCTGGCTTGATTAGGTATTTGAAAAGGTAGATCTATGGGAATGTAGCTAAGAAAACATGTCTTAAAACATTATGCATATTTGGTGAAGACGTAAAATGTATCTTCATAACAAGAGAACATTCTTCAAATTTCAAGAGGTGAATCAAAAGCTTTCCAGTTTATGAAAGAACCTGATAGGTGCTGGTGACAGATTCTGGTTGTGAAGAACATCTTTTTGCATTAAGGATCTAGGAGTAAATAGAAAATTAGAGCATGGCTTCTATAAAAATAATAAAGCCTTAGAACAAGGTTCAAGGTTCAAGAAGAAAAGAGTTCAAGAGATTCCTAGGATACAATTGTTTCTCAACAAGGAAGAAATTGATGGATATGATGAAAAGGTGAGAAGTAGAATTGTGGGAATAAGATAAACCTAGGGGGGGAAAAAATGTACACATGCTGAGTTTCTTGGACACTTTGTAGTTCAAAAGTATTTCATGTTCAGTAACCTCTGATAGAATTCTTTATCAGTTTGATTTGATTGTACTTCAGGGTGCACTGTGGCAGACTTTTGCCAGAGCTGCCCATTGCTACAATGAGAGCATTTAGCTAGAAAATGTGATGCTGTCTTTAATTATTTCCCTTGAAATATGGAGCCCTATTGTGTGTATTTCGTATTATTTTTAAATATGATTCAAACCTTTGAGAAAGCAACATGTGGCCAAGTTTGCTGAAGCAGCCCTAGGTTTTTGTATGCTATTTTAAGGGACATGTTCTCTTTTTCTTTTTTACAGGAAGCTTAATGTGACTTGGCTGTCATTTTGGCAGTCAGGTTGTCCAGGATGCTGCAGTTACCACATGTTTGTTTAAGTTATATAATCACCCTGATGACACAGCCCATTACACTATCTGAGTGTAGTTGTTGTGACAGCTACCGTTTGAAGACAAATTTTCAGGTTTGCCCAATTAGTTGACAACTTGGCCTAATAATAATGAACAAGCAAAGAAAAACTGGGGACAAGCCTTTCTTGCTGCACATCAAGAATAGGTGAGTCGTGGAAGTGTACAAATGATAGGTTCTTTTCACTTCCTTCACTTTTTGAGAGACAAGCATGGTTCCTCTGTCTTCCTTCAGTAAGTTCAAAACTTGCATACCAATGACAAATTTAGTGATCTTAATATATAATACTAAAAAGCACAGGTTTACTTTTGCTTTTTGAAATATTCCTTGTTTCCTAAGCTTACTTTCCTGTTGTTTTAAGGTGGAACTACATCAATCCTATAAGAATGTCACTTATGTTAAATTAGATAGACTCTATTTTCTGACATCAACTGATGTGTATTCTGTGAGGGTATTTATACACACTTAAAATTAGAGGCTTTTTGGATTTTTTTCATTTATCGAAGTAATGGAGGCCACAGCTATAATTAGGAAAGAAATTTGACAAAGGAAGATGTGAACATTTTATGCCTCTGTCTCTAACCTTTCACTTGGTTTCTTCTGCTTTATCTGTATCCCCATCCATACTCAGTCATTATGTCAAATGAAAAAAACCCAATTATCTGAACCTTGGAAAGTCAAAGTATGTTTTTCATTTGCTGGTTTGTTTGTTCTTTTGAGCACAAGCATCCCACGATTTAATAATCATCCCACCCTTCTGAACCTATTCAGTCTGGTTATCATATAAACTCTATTCTGAAAAGAATTTTTTATCTATTTTGTGAGCCTTCCCTCCAAACACAGAAAAGAAAACTCTCCTTTCAGATTGGATTTGCATTCACCCAATACTGAGCACCGTGGCTTTGATCCAACAAAGCATTTAAGGTTAGTTTATCTTTAAGGATAATCCCATTGAAGTTAGTGGCATGATCCATGTACTTAAATTTAAAAACATAGTTGAGTGCTTTGCTGGATCACAGCCAGATTACTCAGTACCTTACAGGATTGAACAACCTCTCTTCTTTGACACTGGCCTAAGGCAAGATATACAGATACATGTGAATATATGTTCCTTATAGTATAGACGTTAAATACAGTATTATTCTCAGGATTCTTTCATATTCCGTTCAATAAAAGGTATGCTCCAGTTTCTTGAAACTCTTGCCAGTTGTATTAAAAGTGAAAACATTAAAATTCCAAAAGAGTCTAACCTAGACTGTCACTGTATTTTTTTTTTTTTTTGATCATGCTCAATTTTATAACGCAGGAGATTCAGGTCAAGTTGGTGTTCTCAGTGAAGGTAATTTGTTAACACACGTTTAAATCCCTGCAATGTTCTGCTGACAAAGGCTAACTTAATACTCAACAGATTCAACATATCTCCAGTGATGGTATACATTTTAAATTAAAGTGCATTTTAGAGTTTGGACTAACTGGAGCCATTTG
This sequence comes from Empidonax traillii, assembly GCF_003031625.1. NCBI lineage: Eukaryota > Metazoa > Chordata > Aves > Passeriformes > Tyrannidae > Empidonax > Empidonax traillii. Next base: position 281,758 of record NW_020955646.1, read on the forward strand.
GAGCTGACTCAATGTGAAGTGCTTCAGCCAGCCAAAGTTAAGTATTTCTATACAAGTTTGCTTAAGGCTGGTTTGGAGAGTAAGCCCTACTGTTCCTCTTGAAATGTGGGCGTATTTTATTGGCTGCATCACAGAATATTTAAAGGTGATCTCAAATCAGTCTAACATTATTAAGTTTGGCTGCAAACATAGATTCACTTCAAAGGTGTTTTTCTCCTCCTCCTTCTTAGTGTTTACCCCCCTCTTAAGCATCCTTTTAAAATTCAAAGTCCAGATTCCTCATCTGAATATCAGCCAATCAGACTTTGTATCTGTATAGACTAATGATACATTCCAAGCATTATTTGCTTGATTATAAAGCCTGATTTGATGGAATACAATCAGTTTTCTGTTCTCAATGACCTACTGAATGATATTACTCAGAATTCCATTTAGATGATGCAAATGACCTAATCAGTTTGTCTTCTGCCATGGCAATAGCCAAACCCAAATGTCAAAGAAAACTTAGTAAATAAAATCTCCCTTTTATGTAACTGAAATTTTGCTATGGTAAGCCTATGAATTATTAGCTATGGAACTTGTTTTGTTTCTTTCACTTGGACGACATAGGTAATCCACATCTACACTCATTTTATGTACTGGCGTTTCAGGATTGTGCTTTCTAAGCAAAGAAAGAAAAAAATGCAGAATAAACTTGTAAAATCGCATGAAATTGTAAGTGCAGCACAGTTATATTTGTTTCCATTTCTATAATAAGCTATGTCTTAATTCAAGATTTGGGCAAAGTTTTCAATGAAGCAAGTATTTCTCCTCTGTTTTTTCAAGAGTTGATCACAGTTGTTCTGTTTCCTCTGTTTCTCTTTCTAGCATTATAAAAAGTCTGGGTTAAGCAAGTTATGAGATAGTATCAATATTGTACTGGAAGAAATAACCACCATAGCTCAAGGTTATTTGTGTCAGATATTGTGATATAGGTCACACAGAGACATCAAAATTATCTGTATGGTTTGCTAACAGTTTAATTTTGTCAGCACTGAGATTTCTGGAACACTGTTTCTGCTTTGGAGGCCTATGTAGCTAGGCCAAACTACACTGAGTTTGCCGTTTTAGCTGCTTTATCCAATGTTCAAGGCATCTAGTAAAAAATAGATGAATAATATTTGCATCACCTGCTCTCATATCTTGGCTACACAGTTTTCCACAAAATTACCTCCTGAAAAGATGGGTGTAGTCTTCTAGATTGTCTCAGATACACATAGGAGATTTTCCAAAAGCAAAGGTTTGAAACTCCAATCCAGTCTTTGTTTGTACAATAATTTAGTGATATCATGGCAAAAAGTCTTGCTAGGTAGTGCTAAAATTCTGCCAACTAGTTTTCCAACTATTTCACTTCTTTCTCAACATCATTCTTAGCTAACTGTAAAATGAAATTTGAATTTTTTGATGGAGTTCCTATGCTGAAACAATGTCAACTACAGTATTTCTGCAAGAGTGAGAAGTGAAAGTAGCTATCCATGTTAACAGTGGCTCATTACAAGTGATCCCACTTTCCAGGTTGTCTGTACTTTCGATTTTCGGCAGATTTACATGGGCCACAGAACATAATGATCTTTCTATAACCAAATTATGTTACAGACATGTTACATGTGTTCCTTTAAATTGAAGAATAAGATTGAATTGATATCTGCAATACAAATCATACTTGAGATTCCTTGAGAAAAATCTAGAGTATTTGGCCCATTACATTTTACAGCATTGGTGTGATAAAAATTTTCTTCCTTTTTTTTTTTTTTTTTTGATAATAAACATACACATATGAGCATCTGTAAGAAATGTTATAGATTTCTGATGAAAACATTCACTGTTGGAGAGTCTATGGCTCAATGATGCAGTGCTCTCTTCATATTAGTGAAATTAAATTAATTTTTACCTAACCAATGCCTACCAACAGAGAGATTCTTATAGACATCTCATTACTGATAACACTGAAGTGCATGAATCTAACATAGAGACAGAAGTACTAAATTTGAAATCAGTTCAATGAGCCAATTAGGGATTGGCTCATTGTGTGAAGGTCTGATTTCTAAATTCATTACAGTTTTGGATTTTCTTCAAGAATTAAGATCAAAGATATTAAAATGGATTAAATAGTGACTTTAGGAACAAAAAAAAATTTAAAGTAGAATTATATTGATTTTTACTCTTTTTACATCTCAGCAGTGATGTCTAAATTCCATTTTTCATACATTCTTCATACATTTATAAAAAACAAATAATAAATACTAAATACTGATGCATTACTTTGTTCTAAATCCTATGTCCAAAAAAAGTATATGAAAAATATTTTCTATGCTTTGGAATTAATGCATAATTTTGGAAGTTCTATAGCAACTTAAACACTGTACTTGTACCTTTGATCTGACCATATTTTCCATTTGCAGTTGTCAGTCCACTTTATTAACTTCTGCTTAAGGTCAGCAGTTCAAATTCATAAAGCATATTTCATTGTTATGTATGTGTATGTTTATACACACCCACATCTGAAATAATATTTGTTATCTTTAGTATTAAAAACAGAAACAACCTGATCAGTTTACAATGCATTGTACAGTTTGAAGGTTAACATCAGCTTCACAATTGTTTATAGCATCGGTGGTCTTCTAAGATATTTTTATTATTTCCTGCCCACTTTTTTCTCTTGATTTTATCTGAAATAGGATTAATTAAATTTAAGATCCCAGTGAGTCTACCATGACATTCTTGGGAATCAGATAATAAATGTCCTACAGCAGCCAAGCCATGTCATCAACATTGTTTTACTGCGGTTTAATGCTTTTTGCCATAAAGATCACATGCACAAAACTGTATTGACTATCAACCTTACATTTCAAATTTTTTCCTCCACCTTTTCCTCCTTCTGCAATACTCCCTGCCTTCAACTGGATAGTCTATAATTCCTTGGTGTTTTTAAAAGAACCAGCAGCGTTTTCAAAGCCTTAAACAAAACAGCCTTTCTGTATTCACAGGAAATTATTATTGAATTCTCAACATCATCAGTCATGAATGTTTGACTTTCAGCTGTCACTATTCCTGGTTATTCATTTCATAACTGATTCTTAAAAGGAGAGGACACAAGTGTATAAGGAACCCCTTTTCCTTACTGAAACAGTCATATATAAGTATCCTCAAGACTACAGTTTTCCCTGGATTTGGTAAATGGCATGTAACAAATTAAATCATAATGAGACAATTTGTCTATTCAATGTCTTAGAGACAGCACAATCCAAGAGCACCTTTGGAAACCAAAATCAAAGAAAGATTATAGTCAGTAGTCTGGTAAAACTGGAAAAACCAAAGAGCAACAGTTTTCATCGCAAATTGCTTTATTCATTATCATCTTGTCTATGCTGAGCATTCAATTTTTTTGTTTAACTGAGAGTTCTTGCTATTCAGAATTAATCTTAGGTGTCCTGGGTCTGTTACTTCACAGCAGAATAACAATCATGGTTGAACTTATTAAAAGACCGTCTTATCTTACCTGAGAGTTTTCCTCTTCTCTCATCTCACTTGGTTAACCTCAGTTATACTCAATTGTATATGTTCTGCAAGTATAAGATCTGATTTGTAGTAAATCACTGAAATAATTGTACATAAAACTACACCTATAAAGCTGGTAAAATGCACTTCATATTTAAAATATTGTGTACATTTGACATACTTCAACATCTCCTTTAAAGCCGCACTGCTATATTAATTCTGTGCTTGCATATAAGAAAGTCTTGAAAAAAAGGATTTATACCAGAAAAAAAGCAAAATGTAACAAGAAATCCAGTGCATACACAGATCTCCATAATGGGTTCTATTTTTCAAGTACACTGAAGACAAAAGAAACAGATCTCCAATCTATTCTAATTCTTGGCATGAATGCTTCCTTATTCATGGATCGTTGATCTGACAGACTGAAAAGGCAATGACTTCTATTTCTTTTGGTGACTTACATCAGTCTGTTTCTAGGGAAATAGACAAAGGATTCAATTTGTGTACGCTGGCATTAGACTGAACTCTGCTGATGGATGTATTTGGCTTCTGTAGGAAGAGTGGGATTATATCCTATTCACTGTGGGCACTGTTACCAAATGTGTTTTTCATAAATGTACTTGTAGTATCAGTTCTACATTTTCTGTGTACTACAGTATACTAAAGTTTCTAGACAAATAAGCTTACAGTGGGGTAACTGAACCATCCTGTTCTTTAACAGTTAAATTGATAAAGGGGAATGTATATTTCTTTACATTCTTGAAGAGGCACAGAGAATGAATGTTTGTGGCTAGTACGTATCTCATAAGCAAGTAAACTGAGTTATCCAACTGAAGACTAAGCACAGCCAGGCAGGCAGCATGAAGAAAAGCAGTTTTGCAAAGGAAAATGCAACTCAGTTTTCTTCCATAGGAGGGATAACTCTGGAGTCAGACTATGGAAAACAACTGTGAAACATAAAATTTTGTTGCTTTTTCTGTTATATTTGCAATTTCACATCATAGTCCATAGCAAAACATGCAAACAACCTTCCTTATCCCATTCTATCTGCCTAGAAATATTTCATCCTTCACAGTGGCCATAAAGCTTTCACTCATTGTTTGATTTTCTTTACGATATCATCAACATAAATACTGTGGTAAGGTGGACTTTGTATCACCATTGTGGAAGGAAAGAGTAAGATGCATCCCAGACTCAAAAATAAAAATCTTCGAAGTTTTATCCTCTTTGGGATGCAAGGATAAAAACGTGGTTCCACTGTAAGAGAAAGAGCAGACATAGATACTGATTACTCTTCCCAGGTCCCTTCATGACCTTTTCCTGAGTAAAAGAGTTTTCACTCCAGTCTGTTACAGTTCGAAACACGACCCTTATTACAGTCAGGGTAGGAGGGGTAATTGGATCTGCCTGTCTACCATGTAATGACCCAAAACCAGAATGCCGAGGCATCTTTGCTTAGTTGGGCTGATTGGAAAGAAGGGGATGCGTAAATCCTTAAGCCTCTTCTCAATCTCAGCAAGCATTAGAAGAACAAAAAGTATCAATTATTATAAAGCTAGTGTGACATTTTGCATTGAGGCCTGTAATTACTCGTAGAAATGGAACAGAAAAATTTTACTTCTATTTGTGGCTTCTCAGGACTGAAAGAAAATTCATTAACTATTGAGTACCATAGTATACTATTATATCACACCTTCCACTGATCAAGTGGATTGATGATTAATTTATTTTGTTGCTTAAAGCTGGACTACCTTGGCCATTAAATAATTCTAAGCTCTAGGACTACTTCTGAGAGAATGAATAGGGGGTAAAGAATATACTATCCTCTGATGATTAACATTAATCTTCCAGTGACCAGCCAAATTACTTTCTGACCAGTTTGTACCTATCTAATATTTTAAATTGAACATAGTGACAATGATCATGAGAGGCATGGCATGACCTGTAACATTTTCCATGTTTATATTATAAAGTTGAACTGAGAAATAAAGTCTACGAAATTAAATGTGAAGAATGTGGATTAGCTTATTCATTTTTCTATTCCTAGCTGTAAACCATTAAATGGAAATATATATTGTTTCCCTGGCACATCATAGTCCTGAATTCAATAAAAATTAAAAGTTAACATTAAAAGAAATAACTTGGAAATCTCCATAATTTATTATCTTATAATTAAAAATTAATTTTAAATTTTCTATATTTTTTCTTCTTAAAATTAAATACATTCCTAAATAGGTCATTTCAGTCAAATAACTAAAACTTGAACAAGTAAGTAAAACTTAAAATTGTTAAAGAATAACACTTTTATCTTATAAAAGTATTTTTCCTTCCTGTGTAAAACAAAACAATTTGTGAATAGTTACATTTCTCCACCTATTCATATAGCTTTCAACAAAACTCTTTAAAAAAAAAAGAAAAAAATTTTTTCATTAGGACATTCACACATATCTGTTAGCAATTGCCTAAAGAGAAACACTTTAAAAAGAAAAAACAAAACAACTCTTTAACATCAGCAGCAAGACTGTTAAAACAAGCAGTTTTTGAAGGTATTCAAATCTGCATGTTCTCATGGTTGCTGGACGATACCACTTAAGATGTATCTACTGTCATCTACACTGTAGTGAGTTTAAAACATCCTCAGTGACTCCAGGATCAGTGTCAGTGAGTCAAACTGACTCTGTCAGTGGTTCAGAACCTAAGAGAAAAGTGGATAAAGGACTATGATTTCTTTTAAAGACTCTCCTATTATTGCTGGAACTAGATCAGAGCCTGGTATAATATATTGCAAATTCTTTGATTTCTACTTTCAAACTCTGGTGTTTCTGATAAAATTATACCTATTCTATTAAATAGGTGCCGCACTGCAGTCACTTTAGACTATAATTTTTATGTTTCCCCATAAATAGGATGTGATATAACGCAGAGTCAAAAGTGTTCTTTATCTTTCAGATCTTACACAAGCTGCTGAGCTTACAGGTCAGGATTTGAAGGTGGTTTCAAAACCAGATATTGAAGAATAGAGCGAGCCAAGATTCATAATTGAAAGATAATGACTGAGGCATTCATCTGTGAATTGTATACGTGTTTTCAATTAGTTGCAAATGTTCTTTACACAGTTCAATATATGAGGCAGGTTAGTCTGGTGTCATGGTTTAACCCCAGCCAGCAACCGAGCCCCACGCACCACTTGTTCACTCCTCCAGCAGTGGGATTGAGGAGTGAATTGAAAGGGTAAAAGCTTGAAAACTTGTGTGTTGAGACAAAAACGATTTAATAGGGAAAGCAAAAGCCACACACACAAGCAAAGCAAAACAAGGAATTAATTCATTGCTTCCTGTGGGCAGCAATCACTCCAAATGTGCCCCCCTTTCCTCTTTCTTACCCCCACTTTATATACTAAGCATGATGTCATATGGTGTAGAATATCCTTAGGATCAGTTAGGTTCAGCTGTCCTGGCTGCATCTCCTCCCAACCTCCCTTGCACCCCCAACTTCCTTGCCAGTGTGGCAAAAAGCAGAAGAGGCCTTGGCTCTGTGTAAGCCCTGTGCAGCAATAACAAAAAGATCTCTATTTTATTAACTCTATGTTCAGCACAAATCCAAAACATAGCAAATCCATAGTAGCAAATGCGAAGAAAATTAACTCCACCTCAGCCAAAATCAGCAATCAGGACAACTAAAGAAAAACTGAGAAAAACACATGATCCGATAAAAAGAAAGGAGGAAAACTAGGATGATGGGATAACAGGAGCCATATTGAATCACAGAACCCCTTTTGAATGTGCACGCTGCTTTCTCAAAGAGTGGAACACCTTTACAAGACCAGCATTACATGCTCTTGATCACCATATATACCTATGTAAATCCATCCTGGCCACAAAGAAACAAGGGATTTGTGTTGTCATGACCAAGACTCTGTCTTGAAACAGAGTACCCTGAGAGAGTCAAAAACAAGTCTCCAATTTTAGATAATAAGAAGACAGATGTGCAAAGGAAAAATAAATGCCATACCTGCTCTCTTCATAAAATGAGTTGTTTCTTGCTGTCAAGGAATTCCTCTTAGATACCCTTTTCTCTGTGCAGCTGTGTCTCAGCATTCACTCGTGTTGTACATCATTTATCAGTTCCAGCACTGGGAGATAACCAGCATCTGTGGGATACGTAGTATGTTTTGGATGAAAGCTCTCCCTGTTACCTTTAACAATGCCAATTGTTCTACATCCCCAGTGTTTTGCACTTGCCTTTGGTGGTTAGAAACAGCATTCCCAGCTGCAGTGAGAAAGGGTTTTGAATAAATAGGCAGACAGCAAACATACTATATATAAGTTATGCATGAAATGTATTTTAAACTGTAATATGGTAGGGTTTAACATTGTTTATGAGTGTCTTAATTAGGAGCCTATTTTATTAATTGTCAGAAGGTGTCTAAGGAAAGATCATTATTGTCCTGTACTTTCCAGTCAGTAAAAAGTCAGGCATTTTTGATGCAAGATGTTGAATTCAAACTTGAGATCTCAGACCCAGGAGGCTCTCACATTGAAGATACGCTGCTGAGAGAAATTCCATCCACACTGTACTTTGGGTAGAAGCAGTTTTTTCCTTCAAAAATATCTACATAGTTTTGTGCCACAACATGATAGCTCCTCTAGTACAAACTACAGAATGCTAGGCATGAGGAAACTTCATCTTGCATAGAAAGGTCTGACTCATCTGTCACTATGATGTCCAAGCAAGTTCTCTGTGACTGCTGTGAGAGCAAGAAAAACAGCTGAGGCCTGTAAGAAGGAGACTGCTTCAGGATCTCTGTGGTCCCTGCTTGGAAGTTGTAGGCTTTCAGAGCTGAGAAGATGGAATAATTTCTCAGTTTCTGTTCTATCTTTGGCACTGGGAGTTTCTGGAGGTATCCTCCAGATGGGAAATTACAAATCTAGGTTTTGGCAAACAAGGTCACAGAGGTGTTCTGCCTTCTGCCTTTCCAGTTACAGTTGTGGAAGACAGAGATCAACACTCAGTGGTAGGATCCCAAGACTCCTCAAATATACATGTTTTTGTGAATCATTTGGGTAACAAGACTAAAGTATTAAAATGAAAATCAAGCTAGGATGGTATAATAAAAACTGTGTTAAAGTGCCTAATTTAAGGGCTTATACTCTGAATTTATTTTTTTTTTTAGCAACTTGCCTTTTCTCATTGACACTGTGGAGCTTAGTATTTACTTCATAAATGACATGGCTGGGATTGGACATAGTGGTTTGGTTCACAATTGCTCAAAGGCACTGGAGAAGAATCTGTCCAAAAACAAGACTTTACTCTTTCCGTTAATTTGACAGTTCAGAAGTTGGCGAGAACACAGTACCAATGTTTTCAAGTCCAAAAAAGTTAGTGGGTTGTTGTTGTTGTTTCCAGTTTTAATATATAAACAAAATACTTGATCCAAATTTGTTTTTATGAGTTGATTTTGTTATTGCCTTGGACTTCAACGGCTATTCTGCAATCATGAAAAAGGAGGTTGCCAAGGAGAACTTTTCTTCTGCTTAACTACAGGCTATTTATCATTCTTGCATGTATCTCTTTATATTTGCTGAAACATAGGTCCATCAGTCATCTGTCATGTTTGCTGCTAGATCTGGATTGCCCCCCCCCCCTTTATTTTCTTTCCATGCACAAGGATGAAAGGCCATGGTTGTAGTCACTTTAGTCTTGCCTTGAGGTTTTGCCAGGGCAAAACTGGAAAGTGATACCAAGTTCTACAATCTAGTGCATTTTTCATATCCTCCACTTTTGAACTACACGCTTTTTCTAAAGTCTTGGCAGGTTAGTTAAGGTTTCAAGTCCATTTGAAATTTGATTTTTTTCAGACACTGTCAGGTGTTCTATTAATAGTGAATGCAGTGGGAAGCCTTGTGATTATCATTTATATGATAAGATGAGATAGACAGTAAAATAGACAAAAAGATAGAGATTTATACAGGGATAGGAGGACATACCCCTTAAATGAATGCTTACAGTCACACCATAGTCAAAGATATTAAGAAGTGATTCCCTTCCGCAACATTCCAAACCCATTGCGCAGAAGTAGATTTTTGAGTGGTACAATTACAATGTAGAATGTAAACCTAATTGTGAAAATATTTATACACTTTCACCTGTCTGTGGTGTTTCTAAGCTTTATTGGCATTCAGCAGCTTCATTTAATCCTGTGTGGCCCTAATCCTGCTTCATGAGACACTGATTTTATGCATAGTAAAATAACTTCTCTGACTTGATGGGTATTGATAGTAAAGGAGAGAACAGGGTATCAAGTTTCTAGTGTATTCTTGGACATTGATATAATTAATGAAGACAGAAACATGTTTTTTGGGGTGGGTGATTTTTCTTACAAAACACTCTTCAGTGTAACGATGTCTAACAATTATTGTGACCAGATTTTTTTACAATTCATTGTTTCAAAATGAAATACACATTGAATGCTTACTGAGTTTTAGTTTACACATGTGCTTGATATTCCACAAGACTCATTTGTGAAAAAAAGAGAAAGAAAGAATTAAAAAAAAAAGAAAATTAATTAAGTTGAAAATCCTGGTTTTATTGTCAGTGAAGAACAGTCATTTAATTGCAGCATTTCTTGCATGGTTTTACAGACTTTTAGAATCACTACAATAGTAGGAGAGATTGAGAACTTATGGTGGTGACATTTTGTATTACATACATGTGGAGAATGCAAAAAACTTTGTATGGTTCAGATCAGATTCAGTTTGGTCATATGGACATTTGCCATGCAATACCAATCTTTAGACCAGTATAAGAATTTTTAATGTTAACAAGAACAAGGGAAAAGCCTTTGGAGACACAATAATTACAATTCCTGTTTATCTACATTTGTCTTCTTTGATAATAAAATAGTTTACAGATTACACTGGCTTATTGCAGATTCACAGTTCAGTTTGCTTTCAAAAATTTCTGCCATTGGGTATGACTCATAAAGAAACTGAAAGTTTGATTTACTCCCTCAGAAAATTTTCTTGCATACTTTGCCTGGAAAAATGATTTAGAAGTTTGTGGTTTTTTGTTGTTGTTGTTGTTGTTGTTGTTGTTTTTTCTCTGAAGGCTAGAAAATGTTACTTTTAATCCTTTACTGGTTGTAACCTGCAAGTTTTATTTTTTCAAAACTGAAATATTGTGTATGATGTATACATACTTCACATTTATATTATTGAGCAGGAATCATTTATTTTCTCTATTGATATTATTCACCTGTACTCCAAAATATGTTTATATAATAGTAAATAACACAACAGAACAGCACTCCTATACAGAATGAAGGAGACTTATTTATACAGAAAGGCACAAGACAGATATTGGGAGATGGGCAGCTTTTCTGCAGATATCAAGCCATGAAAACTAAAATAGATGTAGGTCCCTTAAATGCTCATCTACTGTCCTGCCCCATATGTTTGATTTTTCCAAAAACTTTTAATAAACAGTCATAGGAATACACAAGAAGTCAACAACCACCAGGCCACAGTATTTTAAATTTAGTTTGGAAATAACATTCCCCAGCCATAAAGCACTACACTCCCCAAAGCAATTTTGATTGGAGTCCTTGAATATAGAGAGGAAACCTGGCTTTTATTGCTATACCCTAGCTGACTCATAAGCAAAGCAAAAAAGTTGAGAGACACTTGCATGAACACACAGTACCCATGTAAGCGTTCTAAACGGATATGAGTCAATCACTTCACATGCCCTATAACCATTCATAAACTCAGAATACTAAGAAATGATTGAACATTATCTGTTTGCCTGACCTTATCAGCATTAGTGCTTAAGTTCTGAAAAAATTCTAAAGACATCATGACTATATATAAACATATCCAAACTATGTGGGCTCAGCAGAGCAGTCTCATCAGACCAATCATTTTACTTATTTCTTCAGAGTCTGATAAAGTCTTTTACTTAAAAGCAGTTTAAGTGGTAAAAGGTAAATGTTCAAAGGGTTTCACTGGAGAATTTTTTTTCCATATTTCTGCAAGTGAATGTTATTTTCAATGATTTCACTTGAGTCACTATTGTAAAACTGAAACACAGGGAAAAAGAGGAAGTATATCTGTAACCAACCTTCTAAACTGCACCACTGATGTTTCTTTATGTATTTATCAGTGGTTTTAAAAAAATTTTGATACCCAGAATCTTCCCTGTTGTTCATTATGACAGATGATACAACTTTATGTGTGGCAATTGCTGTAAGATAATAACTTGTTGATCTTCTTCACTGAAAAAAAAAGCCCAAACAACAAAACAAACCCCACAAGTCTTTTTTACCCTCTACAATGCCTCAGTTGTTGAAAAGAGGTTGCCAGGTAATCGTGTGGAAAGGTTCTGATCACTGACACTATAGTCAGTTTGGAATCTGGGTGTTGACATGAATACTTTAATATTTTCATTTTTATCCTGAAAACTAAATTATTATTTGGTTGCTTATGGTTTTAAAATTTGACTTCCAGATGAATGGGTTAATTCTCTTTTTCCTTGTTGTTTTGCTTTTTTTTTTTTTGTTCAAACCCAAAATTGTACTGTGAAGCATTTAGAATGAGAAAGCAAGCATAGTATTAGAAAAACTAAGATATGATTACCCTCATTTATTTCTTTAATAGAGACATCAATCTCTCTTGTCATGGTTTTGTTTCTATACATATAGAGCACACCTCTTTTTTATTCTGACTGATTTACTTTTTTTCTAGATTGAGGAAAACTAACAAACTAGAAAACAGCAAAAGAGGAATTGTAACATGCTTCTTCCCAATTGAAACACTAAATGGGAGCTGTTTCAGCCGGGTGCATGCCATATTTAAAGGTGTAGTGAACACTGAATAGTTGTTTTCTTGTGCTATTTATAAAAGTCTTCCTGTTTTGTGTTTTTTTTTTTCAATCCCATTATTATATTGTATATGAATAATTATCACAATCTTTCATTTTATATAACATATTGTATGTGAGACCTTCAGCTACAGCCACAGTGATAAACTACAGCAGCCAGCAGTTATCATAGGGAATGCTGCCTTGGACATAGATATGATGTCTTGAGAATAATTGTGGGTTTATTCTGAGCAGTTTGGCTCTAGTCTTTATGTCTTTTTTCCGGAATTAATAGCTCACAGGTCTTTGTTTTGCCTTTATTTGATTTCACCTTCAGAGATCACAGGGTACTCAGGTGTTGCTGCTAAACCATGCTGATGCAAAATAAGGGCTTCTGGGAAAGTCCTACCTTATGTTTCTTATGGCCCATTGATTCTGGCTTGCTCTTTTCCATTTTTCTCACCAAGGGACCACTCTGATGGCTCTTAAAATTCATGCAAACCTACAGAAATCATCCCATGTCCTATTGAAGTTCTGATATTTACTTTAATCACTAAAATAATTTTAGAAATTAACTGTAAATATGTATGAATGTATGCATGAAGTACCAAATATGAAAAAACAATCCTCCTCAACATCTGCATCTGTTCATTCAAAATATCCATATGAAAAAATAATTTTAAAGGTTTTTCTAGCTCTTTTTATAGTGATTAAAAACAAAGGTAGTATTACCACAGGGCATCTTACACAGTAAGTACTTTCACTAAATTCTTCATATTTTTCCTTCTTCCTTTATCCCAAGTATAAAAAGCCATTTTAAACTCTAACTTCAGCCAATACTACAGAAAAAAAAAAAAAAAAAAAGGATCGGGGGATTAATGAGCTATTTCATTTTAGTCTGATTTAATAAAGGCATCATCTCTAAATTTCTGAGGGTTTTTACTATGTAGAGTTATTTTTCAGAGTAGCATGTTCAGACTGAACATGAAAATTTTCCCCCAGAAAAAAAAAAAATCAAAGACATTTCAAAGTGAGAGCTAAAAATTCTAGTTTATCCAGGTTGAAAAAGGCAAATAATATTGATTTTTGAACACAGAAAATTTTACTGTATTTCATAGTAATAATAGAATTAATGATCAGGACAGTGAGGATTGCGACTTAATTCCTCAGTGTCTCTGAGAATTCATTACTCCAGCACTTTCAGTCGTGATTTTTCCACACTAAATAACTAACACTTCAACAATCAGTTCAATTTCTGAATATACTGAGCAAAACACACAGACACAAACACATATCTGTAGCCTGTTTATTATTTACAAGAAGGAATATGCACTGCTCCTCTCAGCCAACATTTCAGGATATGTCAAGGTGGAGGTATTACTCTGGCATAGATTCTTCATATACAAGAATCTTAGTCAAAAAATACTTTGGTCTTCCAAACCAATTAAAGATGCCAGCTTTCAGAAAAAAGGATATATAACTTCTAATTGCCTTAAAATCTACAGCTTGAGTAAGATACTTTACTACCTAAGGAAAATGTTAAATTTAGAACAAAATTATGAAAATCTTCTTGCCCTAATTCTATAAATTGCCATGCTTCCAGTTAACAGTAAAACTTAAAGTCTTTTATATGCTTTTTTTGAAACACTTTAAACTTTTACTTTTTTTAAATACTTTTTTAACTTTTCCTCATCATATAGATCACTTCACAGATCACTGAAGTTCTCAGAAGACATCAGTTTTTTATAATATCTCCCCCATACTGTGCATATTCAGTGTTTCAAACTCTGCCTAAATAATTGCAAAAGTCCCTGGATTGAGATCTGGAGAGCACCAGGTTCCCCTACTGCTGTTGGCGTGAAAATCTCAGTCCATTACCAAACATCTGGGAGGGATATGAAGAGAACTAACAAAATGCCAAGTTGCTTCCTGTGATATTTAATGTCATATTCAAAGGGCAGCAGATTTCTTGTCTGCATATGAACCATGGTGAAGCTGCTCGGAAAAACAGATACTAAGATCCAAACTTCATACTGATCCAGAGACCTGTCAGTCACTCTGCACATTCTGTGTTTTTTGCTGTCTTTGCTTGGTCTGCTCATGTTAATCCTTGAGACTAATAATAAATTTAAAAAAATCTCTAACCCTTCCTAATCCACTATACTACATGTATTATTATATTCCTCAAAAAATAACAATATCTTACTATTTTGAAAAGCTTCTGAAAGACCTAAAAGCATTCTGAAAGACCTAAAAATCACTAAATGACCACTGCAAAGTATTCATTCCACCTAAAGTTTTCATCATAGTTATTTTCTCCCTGATTTCTGGTTTAAGAGAATTTTATTTGATGGAAGTTTATTTTGTATTAGATTATCTTGTTCCCTGTAAATTCAAATGGTGGAAACCAGTGATAAATCATTGTCAGAGCTAAGCAATATTTTTTTATACTGCTTTGGTATTTCACCAGCTTTTATGCTTAGGTTTCCTCAGTAACACAAATTTGATCACAGACACACCTTTTCAAGAAGTGATTAAAAGCTTCTATGATGAAAATCCAAATCTTTCTTGCTATAAACTAAAAATAAAAAAAATAATTAAATGCTCATATACACTAAAACTTTGCAGAGTCCCTTAATACAGGTGAAAACAGCATGATTCTGAGATTGTAAAAACTTGGCATGGAATAGGAACGTTCAGAGAGTAGCTACAGCATATTGTGCTATACTCTGGTTTTCCTACAGAACATATTTTGTTTTATTGAACTTTGATTTGTTGTATACCTTTCCCCTTTCTTTAGTCGTTTCCACTGTTTAATGCCAGTGCATTTTCAGCTTCACTAATCCTGGTTATTAGTCACCACTCGGAGCAGTAGAAGACAGAGACATATCAACCAAGATAGCTTGGTGCCCAGCTGTTGTTATAGTCTCTAAATAATGCTGTTAGACTGCCTAGGCACCCCTGTCATTTTTCCTGATTTCACAGAACTGAATAAATGTTCTTAAAAAGATGATCATAAACCAAAGGTGTAGTATAACACACAGTGGGCATTTTATACAGTTAATGCAAAATTCTTCAGGTCTATGTGAAGAAGTATGGTTTATCTCTAAGCTATCTACCTGTGACACTGTCTAGTCCTCTTGTAATCTATCTCCCTGTTGGAGAACATTCATGAGTAACATAAGTCCCTCACTTTTGAGGTTTAAAAGAATTGAATGAATTCCCTAAATCATAAAAGGCTAAGAAAGAGCATGAAATAGAACTTATCCCTTCTATTTTAATTATATATATATATATATATAAAATGTAGTTAACTGCAGGAAGAAGTGGGAAATTCTTGCAAATTAGACAATATCCCTACATGAAGATAAATTTCCTTCAATTTTTTTTCAGATTCAATTATAAACTATGGAAAATGAGGCTGGGTGCATAGTTGAAGATATCTACACTGTTTGAGAACAAGATTTTTGGCCTCATTTCTTAAACTCTTAGAGCATAGATTATCTTGCAAAAATAGTATTCTATTTACTCTAATTTTATTTCCTTGCAATTTACAAGTGTTGTTACTTCATGTATCCACACGCCCCTACACCATTTCCATGTGTTAGAAGTCACTAAGAAATGTAATCGTCTCACAGTAGCTTGTACTATTAATATTTTCCCATATTTCCAGAAGCATATCTACATCACTGGTTTTTTTTTCCCATTTAGTTGTATTTCTGGGGTTGTTTTTGTTTTGGTTGGGGTTTTGTTTGTTTGTTTGTTTTTGTTTGTTTTGTTTTGTTTTTTGCTATAGGAGCATGCAAGGTCATCCATAACTATTTTGCAACATGCTATGCCATATATTCTAAAGTTCCTTCCTTTCCCTCAGCTTCTTAAACTTTTGGTCTTTGCTTGCTAAATGACAAATGCCTCGTTATTCTAGCATTGCTCACGCATTGGTTCTCCACCTAAGAATCAACAAGGAAGCAAAGAAGAAAACAAACTTGTTTTCAGTTCTGGATGACCTTATTTTCTGGTCATTCTGTTTCATGACAGCAAATGAGGTTGACATCACTTCCAGCAAAAGAACTTATGATTCTGATTTTCTGTACAAGTAATTGTGGTTTCATAGACAGATAGAGTCTGGTTCTGGAAATTAAAGACTTGAAAGAAAGCATTGTTTTTTGATTTTTATGAATCGCTTGTCTAATAGTACTTTTTCATCTGCAGTTTTAAAAAATATTCTAAAACATCTTCAAGTAAAAAAAAAAACTGTTTTGAAATATTTTTCATATAGTTCCTGTTAATTTTCTTTGTGAAAGAAAAACCAGTTGATTATTTCTTCGCTCGCTTTTGATTTCTGTTGTTAGGAGGAAGAAGTGGAGTATATATGTGTTTTCTGTGCTGCAAAGCAGATTTTGTGGCCTCCTGTGGATTTTCCTGCTTAGAAAAATATGTTGTGTTTTGGTTTTGATTTTTATTATTATTATTATTATTATTATTATTATTATTTCAGAGTCCTTATTCTTATTTTCTAGTATTGTTATTTTTCATCCGCAATTCTGAAGCAGTGGCAGATTGCTTTTCTGGGTTAGATAATATAATCAAATAGATCAGTGTCTTAAGGAATACTATCATCTCAAAAATTACTTCTGTTTGAAAACATTGTGCTTGCTCTTGTTATAACTTACAAGAAACAGACCATATTTCTATAGACAAAGGTGATGGGAGGATAATCTAATTTCTTTCAGTGTGTTTACTATGTGCATTTCATAGCACTTTGTCTACAGTCAGTTTTAGTTTCTTGTGTAATGTCTGCTACACAGATTCCTGTTTCTTTGGTACAGGCATGAATACTGTTTCAGTTGGAAATCATCACTAAAATCACAAGAGGTGAAGGAGAGATTAACTACTATACACAATACTTGAAATTTATTTTATGTAAATTCTTCAATAGTTACACTTCAGACTGACAGTGCTTTGCCAAGTAAAATAGTATTTTCAGAATTTTCAGTAAGAATAAATTGTTCCTTACTTCTTCTGTGCATTAACAAATCATGCATCTTTCAGGCTTTAATTATTTAAATTATTTAATTTTTTTCTTCCTCTGAAGCAATATAAGAGTACATATACTCGAATATGTACTATTTAGTTATGAATAATTGCACATAGACTTTCTTAATCTCAAGACTGAATTTTAATATGCAATACATTTTAATATGCAATGTTCAAGTTTGTACTTGCTTAAGGTGTGATTCAAAAATCAAGGGATATTTGCATATATAAAATTCTGTTACTAAAACCTATTACTCCTTCACAGTGAATCTAAATCCAAATAATTTTAATAAAGATTTCTATATAGTTGTGTCACAATGGCCAAAGAAAATACTTCCTTTGCTTCCTCTTTTTTTTTGATCAATTTTTCTAATTACTTACTGTTAGAATCCAAATCGGTTTACCTTTTTTGTATATAGAGAGGTGTCGTGGTTTTGCCCCCTCAGCCCATCCCTGGGGCTGATGATGGTTTTGTCCAGGTAATTTCCTGACAAAAAGACCAATCAAAAGTCCAGAAACGCCTTTGCTAATTACATCTTCAAGAAAACGGAAGAGAAGGTTGTTGGCGCAGTTGGAATTAGAGTAGCAGCCATGTAGGGGAGAGGAGTAGCGGGCCCGAACAGGGCCAGACTCCCTCCTCCCCCGGCTTGGGCCGGGGGGGGGAGCAGGTGCAGCACTGAAGTCCTCCCTTCTCTCTTGTAAGAGAGTGAAGAGAAAAAAAAGTTTAAAAGACGGACTGCTTGGACAGAAACCGCTGTGGAAGAATTCCAGCCGAAAGATAACGGAGCTTCCAAGGTCGGAGCTGGCAGCCAAAGCTGCAGCAAAGAAAAGTAAAGTGCGAAAGGGGGGAGGCTTGTTTCCCCCCTGCCTTTCTGCTCTCTCTCCTTAGCAGGGAAAAGACTGAAAAGTAAACCCTGCTACTTGTAAAAATTTGCTGGAGTAAGGAGACCCCCCATGCAGCTGATAAAAGAATCTGTGGATGTACCAAAGAGAACTGAAACTTCATGAAAAGGACTGAAGTGAGGCAGAGTCCTGGTGGAGATTTGTGACCCTGAGGGAAACCTGTGCTGGAGCAGTGATGACTCAGGTGAGATACTGGATCCATGCGTGTGTGGATCTATACTACTATTGAAGATTTTGTGACTCTAAAAATCTCATGCTGGAGCGAGACGGCCCATGTGAGATGCTGGAATCCGTGTGTGTGTGGATTCGTGCTAAATCCATGTCGAGAAGTCTATCAAAGACTGTTCTCCCATGGAGAGGGACCTCCATAGGGAAACAGGGGTGGACTCTTAAACCATTAGCCCCTGTAACCCTGTGGAAGAAGATCCATAGTAAGCAAGTGTCCCCTTGCAAGCCTATGGAAGAAAAAACCCTTCGAGACCTGAGTAATCTCCATCCTTCAGTCTTAGCCCAGGAGGGGGGTAAGCCCAGCCCTGGAAGCCAACACAGAACGAGAGGGAGAGAGAAGAAATTCCAACTGCAATGAAAGTGCTGCTGCTGAGGATCTGCTACTAGAAGGAGAAAACTGGAACTCCAAAGATACAGAATGAAACTACTTCTTCTCCTTGGACTAGTATAAAAAGGGAAGAAGTATTTCTGTGTATATATTGCACTTCAACTTGAGTAAAAATTGTTATAGATATAGTTCTTTAGTTTTTAACTTATTAGTAGGTTTTATTTTACTAGTAATAAATGTTTATACTGTTTTCCCCAAGTCCTGTCTCTCTTTTGTCTGCAAATACCTTCTCTCAACTAGTGGTAATTATGTGGGGGGTGGAAGGCAAAATTGACCCAGAGCAAAACCACGACAAGAGGAACTAATATTTTCCATAAATTCTGCCACATCCGCTGGGGATGAACTCTTGGGGATGGACTCTTGGGGATGGTCCTGTGCAAGGACTTGCTGATCCTTGTGGATCTCTTCCAACTCACTATATTCTGTGATTCTGTGACCAAACTAGTCTTTAACTTCATGAAGCCTTTGAGTGGGCTTCCAACATGTCACAGAATTGCAAAGGTATTAACAAGAGTTCAGAGTGTTGGATAGAGTCCTTATTCTGTAAATTAGAAAGAATAATCAAAATCTGATCTCATGAATTGGAGGGTAAACTTTAGAAAATAGGCAAGTGGCCCCAAAAACTAGATAGACAGAAAACAGTATATCATGAACTGAAGTGCTAATGATCAAGAGGTTATTTGACTGGAAAGGAGAAAGAATGTAATACCTACTGTGAATTGTAAGACAGAAACTCTGCAGAAAGGCAGGGAACAGAAACTGGGAAGGATTTATCCCTAATTTGACCAAATCTAATTTACTTGAACCAACTGAAAAAATTTGAACTAGAGTGGCCTATGATTTCACTTGAGTTGTTTTTCAGATTAAATTCTGGGTTTTTTTAAGAATTGGAGACATCGTTGCATAATAAAAAAAATCTGAAATCCATGTATTTCAACTGAAATGACATTTTAAAATAAAACAGTGTTGGAAAATATACAATGAAAATTAAGTGAAACAAAAACTTGTATTGTTTCTTCTATCAGGATGCCTATAGTTTTTGGTTAAAACTTCCATTTTTGTTTATATGGAATTGAAATTAGGAGCTTGGCAGTATTAAATATTTAAAGAAAATAATTGAATTTAGATATACAAGTTGAGGAAAATGTATATTTAGTTCATAATTCTTGCACAAACAGTGGAAAACTGAAACACTAGGGAAACTAAGAACTATGATTTCATTGTTAGTCACTTTAAATGAATTGCTTATAAAACAGGATACACTTTCAATCTCAAACCCTATCTCAATGTAGCTTGTCAATGTCATCGACATCAATAAAACTGCAGAACAGAAAAACCTCTACCTAACTTTGCTTACCTTGTACATTTATAAGGAAAAATAGGTTTTCTCTAAAAAACCATTGCACATAAGATTATGCAGTAAGCAGGATAAGCACAGAATTTCCAGCATTTCTGAAATTAAATTTATATGGAGACATAAGTACTCTATACATATTTTATCTATATACCATTACTACAATATATTTATATTATATCATATATTAAAGATCATAAATATGGTCTGAAACCCACACAACTGAAAGAAAATAAAGTAGGTTGAGTGGTGCAAGGATAAAAACAGGGTCATTCATGTGTATATGAAACTGTGGCAGACTAAGTTTTGCACCCATTTCACATTTCAGCCATAAGAACAGTTCATATGCCACTCATTAAGAAATTGGTTCATCCCAAATGCAATTCAAAAGTTTATTTTTTTAACTTGATGTTCTTAGACACATGGATAATTCTGTGGTTTTTAAGTTTGCTGTTTGTTTTACTTTCTTTTTTTATTGGTTTGCCTTTTTTTTTTTTTAATTCTTTTGGTTTTAAGGATGTAGAGCAGAAGTACAACCTTTGAAATAAAGTAAAAGAGTAATCATTCAGACTGTATATCTAATCATACCTGTGGTTCAACTTCCCTTCTTAGCCAGGGTTAGGTGTGATTTAATTACAATTATTTTATAAAGGTTTCTTGGAAAATGCTATAATAAGTTCTGCTGGGATTCCCAGTTTCATATACCAGTTTCATAACAGAAACATAATTAAACTATAAACATATATATCCAATAATCATTAGTTTTTAATTTGAAGTTCAATTCTTAATCCAGTAGGATGAAGTTTAATCTCAAATAGCCTCAGGTTAGGTTTAACAGTATAACCTTATTATAATCAAGGGGTTCTTTATGTTCTATATTAGCTATTAAATTGCTAATGTAATGCCCCTTTAAAAAATGACTATTTTTTTGTAAATTCTGGAAGGAAGTTTAAAATACCACAAAATATTTTCTAGTCTGAAGTTTTCATTTATATTTGGTTCAAAGAGTTTGTCTCTTCTAGTGATATATCATTTACAGTATTGAACTACACTGTATCTATATTTCTTCTGCCTAGAACAAACCTAATTCAATCAGCATTGCTATTATAAAGGAAGTATTTTGAAGATTTTTGTAACATTTGGTGTTGTTGTTCTAAGCCTTTTTTTTTAAAACTAGAAATTATCTAAAAAATATATGTAATCAACTTATTCTTGTTTGAAAATGAAATAACAACTCTCTTCTAAACTTTCCCTTTGTTTAGAAAATATTGTAAGCAATCCTGACTCTGCAAATATTCTTAAGATTCATGAGAAGTGAAGATGAAGAAAATACTTATTCATGTGCCCTGTTGAAGTAAAGTACATCACTGGATAAATCCTTTGAATAACTTTAAATATGTACCTTAAGTGAACAGATTTCCATAGCTGTTCATGGATTGTAAATGATGTGAGCAACAAATTCTGCTATGAGTTAACAGAGAAATATGTGAAGTTTGACAGATGAAGGTGGACAATGAAACAAACAAGTTCTTAAATGGAGGCAGTTATTTTTTATTTGACAGTGTAAGGAAAGACATATGTCATGCCTTCATTTTATATTACTCTACTCCCCCATTCTTTACCCATGATTTTTGAGTTATAAAGGAATTTTTACTTAGTGCTCAGTTGATTCTTGAATCATGGCACTACTGAGACTTTGTGAAACAAAATTTGCCAGCTCAGATTTCTAATCATGTGAAAACAAAAATAAGCTTCATGGGGTACAAGTGCTTTATGAATTTTGAACTTAAATCTGTAAAATATGTTTTAAAAGAGTGATTTCTTGGAATTTCAACTGAAAAAAAAGAAAGGAACCAGTGAAGATGAAAATATTCTTTTTTCTCTTCTGTTACATTGTCTCAGATGTAGGAGGTTCCCTTAGATTTCAAAAATGCTGGTTTTCAAGTAACTCTGCAGTAAAAACCCTACATCAAAACCAAACCAAACCAATACAGCCACTCCCCACCGCCCCCAAAAACATTTATATAACAAATACAAGCATCTATAAATACATATGAAAGTTCTAAATTAATTAAATATTTTTTTTTTCATTAGGTGGGAAAAATAGCATGTCACAGTCTAAGAAATATAAGTCTTTTATTGATGAAAAAAAACCTATATAGAAAGATTAGACTTTCAGTAGCTAACTACATGTAAGTTCCTTCCTTACCTGCCCTGTGTTAGGGATATGCATTATACTCAAGTGATATTTTGAGCATCTGGGAATGTTGAGATGTATTTAAGCTAGTTCAAACTAGAAACATTGACCCCATTCAAAGTTATCCCCTCCTGTATTGTACACAGACAGAAGCATACTTGCAGTTCTGGGAAACATTCTAAAATAAAGTCCTGCTTTCTTGCTTACAGACTTACAAACAGTTTGTACAGGTTTTTATTCAGAATAATAATTCTCTTACTCATGACAGTAATGTATAAATGTAATTAAATACATTTTTAGTAGCCTATACATTTCCAAACACTGAAAATTTCCATAGAATGAACATTTCTGGTTT
Source organism: Empidonax traillii (assembly GCF_003031625.1). NCBI lineage: Eukaryota > Metazoa > Chordata > Aves > Passeriformes > Tyrannidae > Empidonax > Empidonax traillii. The sequence goes on from NW_020955646.1 coordinate 304,613, forward strand.
TATCTGTTTTAAGTTTAATCATGTTGATTAAGAAATATAATTCACTGTTGTAATAACAGCACAATGGGAGCCCCTGGTGGTCTAGTGGTTAGGGACGCGGCAGGTTCGATTCCCGGTCAGCGCCACTCCCCGGGCAGATGGAGCTCGTTAGCCCTGTAAGGCAATCCATCTACGACCTGAGGACCTCGCTGCCACCGTCCAAGCGTGCTTGGCCCCGGCAGACGAACTTTAGGATTAAAGGGTGGGCTCAGTTCCGCGCACACTGTCTCTCACCTAAAAAATCCAATGCGCAGGCTGGAAGGTGTAAAGACCTTCCCCGAATCTTCGTTCACGAAGACTGGCCATTACATTACATTACATAACAGCACAACGAATTCTCTGTGGGCTTTTCATTGGTTTTAATTTAGTTATAAACACCCACTGATTTTTCACGCAACTCCTGTGGAACTTGAGAGGTGCAGTAGGGGTAGGAGAGTGTTCCGAGCAGTGCAGAAGAGGCATGATTCCTGTATGCTTTATAGTAGAATAAGGAACCCTGTTGAAGAGGGTTACCTATCTGCAGAAATGCTCAAATACCTGGTCAAAGGATTCTGCAGATTTTTAAAGTTAAAAAATCCTAACAAACATAGAGCAAGGTGAACTGTATATGAACCAAACATGATCTAAATTCAAGTATTTTGGTGGTTTTCTGAAATTTGAGGTTCCAGTTTGTTAAAAGCAATATCACCCATGATTTTCTCCTTTTAACACAGAAAACAAAAAGGTCAAATGTCACACAAAAGTATTTGCTGTGAATGAACTTCAGAAAATGTGAATATTATTCCAAGTACAGCTCTAATTCGTTCTTATTTCTATGAATTTTACTCCTAACACTTTTAGAATACAGCTAATGGGAGTCAAACTGTCAAACTGTTTTTAGTAATCTGAACTTTTTCATAGGTTTTCCGTAGAAATTCATTCTGTTACTGCTGCTAGAAAACAGCCTGGCATCTAAGAAAAATTTCTGCTTGTTTGAGCATCTCAGCTATCTAAACATACAGAATGATCACAGCCAGTAGTCTCTCATAAGTCAAAGTAATTTTTCCACATGGTTTTTAATTTACTCATACAGCATCTTGTAATGATTTTGTGGAACAGAAACCGGAATGCAACCAAAAACTCATATTTCAGTGCTTTCTAAGATATGAGAGAATAAAGATATATGAAAATAAGATGATTTATTTCATGAGAATGATAAAAAGGTCCATCAGAAACAATTGAACAAGGAAATACAGGGCGTATGTCTTGAATCCCACAGCTCTTCAGAGTGCAAACACCACATTGGAAGACTAGATGTTTAGGTGTTTTTCTTCTTTTCTCTTTTCTTTTTTTTTTTTTAAAAAAGCTATCCACTCTTTTTCCCTTTTTTACAATTGTAGCAACAGAACATATATTATTCAAATGATCTTAATGTTTGAAAATATTTGTCTAGGTGGTTAGCAGCATTAGTTTTGTTTATTTTCTAGACTAAAGGAAACCAAATCCATGATTTATGGATGCCTGAACTGTAGTGCTACTTTTTCAAGTTTGAAGGGAATGATACCTGTTATTAAACTAATTGATAATAGTGAGTAAAGTCAATCAAGTGTTCAGTCTGTTAGGCTCTCCTTTTCAGACAGCAGGAATACAGAGCTTAGTGTTCTGGTAACTGCCCAACATTTCCACTAAAGCTGTGACAGGACATATGTGGGTCATCTTATTATAGAACAGGAAATGGAGGACCCAGAATTGTCAGGGACCTACATTTTAAAAGGATACAACCTCTCACTGTAGTAGAGATACCAATTCCTCTGTGCTATTTTATGAGGAAATAATTTTTATCCTTTTATTACATGAGCCTATTTATCCCTTGGTCTTATGGTTTTATCCATTGTGGAATAAAAGTATAGTCTCATAAAAGAGTGCAGTAGTATTCCAACTGCATAATTAGAATTCAATGTGAAATACTGCAGACTGTTATTAAGAATTGATTGTTTTGTTTAATTGCTGATTATAAAATAATATTAAACACATTTATTGATTTATATATAACATTTATAGGTAAACCATTGTAAAGATATGGGCAAATAATATACATTGTGTAATTATTAAACATATTTAGATGATTTTTTAAATTTCATAACTCTTGCTAAATACTTGGTATTCTTTTTCCTACTATATAATGGACTATTTTAGCTCCATTAGGAAAACTTGTTTCTGTAAACTCTTGAGGTAATTTTACTCTCTGTATTCCTCCTTAAAAAATATTGTGCTGCAATTTTTATACTAGACTGTCCTGCATAGTGTAAAGACTTCTTTGATTGTGGCTAAATGAATCTCACAGTGTTAACATTGAAGTTGAATTGAGTCAAGACTTAACTGAGTCAAGACTAGAGTTGATTAAGATTGAATAATTTCTCAAAATGTTAATGGTTACCTGCATTTAAGAGAATACTCCAACACTGAACATAGAGACTAGAGACCTTACCTTCCTAACGTATTTTAGTCCTAATTAGGAATCTAATTATGAATCTTTATTCTTTTGTTAATCCAAGAAATACTGATATTGAGAGAAAATCAAAGTAAAAACCACTTCAGAAATCTGACTTGAGTTTTCACAGAGATTGGGTCTGCATCCTAATCACTCTATATTGCTCTCCTCCTTTTTAATAAATGCTAGAATTTAGAATTAAAAATACTATACTCTCCTTCTATACCAAAAATAGAAATTTTAGGATACTAAATTAGCAGTTAATCAGAAAGTCTGATAATACTTTATTGCTTTTTCAGTAAACTGGGAGTCACTGTTAGCTTAAATGTGGTTATAAAGGATTGTATCAGTAATCTTGCTAAATTTTAGCTTGTGTCCTAAATTCATGAACCATAATATTTAATACAGCTGCTCTTTAAGGCAGCTGCTCTCCTGGCTGACATAATAGGACTTGAGCCAACGAACTTCAGAACTGAAAGCATAAGCTATTACAGTAGTAGCAAAAGAGTCAAAATGTTGTTACAGGAACTATAAGAAGACATGTCCTTTGCATAATGGCTCTAAAGGTTACTTAAGATGTAGTCTCACCAGCAAAATCCTTATTTCCATTGTACAAACCCTTGAAAAATAGATCTGCAACAACTATAACAGAAATTTAGATGCCTAGTGCACATGTCGGAACTTACATGTAGACACATGAACCTATGAGTTTAAGTTTAATGTTGAATTTCAAGTTGATTTTGTAACTGTTAATTCTCCAGGGCATAAGAGTGTTGTAGGTTTTAGAGCGCATTCAGCGGCCCCTCTGAAGCCATGAAGTATTCTCTTCCCCAACTGGTAACCCATGAAGACATCTCTTTTAGTCAAACTGATGTTTTCTGTTATGTCTCTGAGGGCCTTTCAGAGCCAGCTCAGTGAAATTTTGCTGTCAGGAGGTAATCTGCTGCAGCAGAAACTAGGTAGACATAGTGGTTGTACAAGCAAGGTGAGGCCTTAGTTCCAGAGAAAATAAAAATATCTTTGTCGAGAAACCTAAAAAAATTTTCTAAGGAGACAGGAAAAAAATATAGATACAAAGGTGAAAAGATTGCTTAAAGTCTCTTTTTTGCCAGCCTTAAATGCAGAGTGCTAGCCAACTCTTCTCATGATTGATTATAAAAAATATTGTTACAGGCAGAGCTAAATGATATGGTAAGCACAGAGAATTTTTTTTATTGTTCTTGATAATTCATTTCATTGGCTGCTTTTGTTTTAATTATCTCTCAAATAAACCTAAAGAAACACCTGATTTAATGAAACACAGGGTAAAATTAGCCACACAGAAACAAAGGTTATGGTACTAAGCTATATATTTTTGTTTAAAAAAGACTGTCTCTGACCATTTCCTCTATTTTCAAAAAGTACCACGATCTTTCCGAAAAGTCCCATCACTACAGGTTTTGATAAAGAATGATAGGAATTTTACTTTCTTTCTAAAGAGCACTGGGCTATTAAGAGATATACAGGTGATAAAATATGTTTGTGGCAGGCTGAGAATAAGCCATATTGCTCAAGTAAGCATCAAATTATTTCCCTTCTCTTTGCTGTCTTTGTGCAAGGGGTACCCCTACTCTTTTCAGTCCAAGCAAATTCACCTTTGGGAGAATATTGTCTGGTTCTTCATTATTTTCACTGTATCAACAAATACTTTTAACTTTTCAAGAACCTGATTCTGGATGAAAATAAGACCTATGTAGAGACATTTGGTAAGTATATGTTAGCTAAGTATCTGTGGCTGTGCTCCTCTTCATTTGCTGAGAGGCATCATCAGCTGTGGGCTCTTGGACATCCAAGCCACTGCATTTATTTTCTTTGTCTGGAATTAGGAATTTGTATAAAAACTTCTGTGATCTTTTTCTTACCTTTCTTTATTCCTCTTTTGTTATATTCCTTATTCCTTCCTTTTGTTATATTACCTCATAGTGTCAAGTTTTAGAAGTAGGAAAAAAATCTATGTGTTCAAAGAGTGGATACAAGTACCTTGTATGAACAACAGTTCTGATTTGATTTAGTACAAATCAGAAATTCTACTTTGAAATCCATAAACATGGACAGGACAATTAACTCTTGCAAATAGATCGTGGTGTAAAACTGTTAACATTTTATTACTAGTGAGTACTACTAAATAAAAAGGAACTGTGCCTCAACTCTCAGACCTGAAGTAGAGCTGACAGGAGGCAAGGAGTTAAAATAGATTTTTGTCTGTAGTTTGAGAATGTTTGATATAAAAATTTCTGGGAAAGGCAGTAAAAATAGGATCCTTTTAAGTCGTTTGTGAGTCCTAAAAAACAACAGTGGGATACATGTACTATAGGCAATACCATCTGTAAATTACTTCTGTAGGAATTATTGATAAAAAAAATTAGTGGAGTTCATAATAAAAATTATAAAACTGACAGTGAGTTTTTTCTCACTGAACTTGCCAGTTAGAAGGAAAGATTCGGTAGAGGGCTATTTATACTATTTATAGTAAAGAGAATATAGAGGTAACCATTAATGAGAATAAATGTATTGGGAGCTTTTTGGAGGTTTTAAATGCCAGTAGATAATCTACAGTTCTCCTTAACTGCAGGGAAAAATGGATTCAGATTGATGGGGAAAAAGGACTTGAAAATGTGGCACACTGCTCCTCAATTTGTGTTCTCAGATCACAGTGACAGAAAAAAGAAAATGGACACCAACAGATAATAAAAAACAAAGAGTCAAGAGGGTAAACATTTATCCTTAACAATAATCAAAAAGCATGGGCAAGAAATTTTCAACAATAAAATTAAATGTAGAGCTGTTGAAATATCACATAAGGCCTTGGAGTTTACGATAGTGACCCTATTTCTTTTATAATAACTTTCTGAAGCTACTCTCTGCTTAAATCTAATAGATGATTCTTTGTACATTAGAAAATTTCAGTTCCACATGCAAAAGCCCAAAAGGACAATAGCAGAGGCAGAGATACAGTTTTTATAATGTGTGCTAATCTCGTGCACAATATGAAGTAAGCATTTAAATCCTTCTAAAAGCTATCAGAAGATCAGAGTTTCTTTCTTCTTTGACTTTTTTACAGGAAGTCAAAACTTTGAAGAATTAAACAAGCATGGAGCAAAATGTTGAGTAATATAACCATCTGAATTTCAAGAACAGATTTAAGATTTTTCCTAGTACAAAAAAAAAAAAAAAAACAGTCAACAGAAGAAAATACAAAACCTTTAAGGAAAGTAATAAATACAACCATAGTCTTGGAGACTGTTTTTTATAACAAAAGGATATAGTTGTTAAAATAATTTTTATTTAAGTAATTTTTATTAAAGTATTGTTCCATCTCTGTTGACTTGTTCTGTTTAGAAGTGTTCTCCCCTTGAAAAAAATGAAATGAGTTTAAATTGTGTTAATTATATATATGTATGTATGCATATACATACATGTGCAAGCACCTATCTGTGTATTAAAAATGTTACATTATACTATAATCATTTAGCGCTTACAAGTAATACATTTAAGTATTAGCCATTGTTCCTATGTATATATTAATTTTTTCATTTTAGTACATACTTATGAGACTGAGTTTTGGTCTACCCTGCAAAAGAAAGTTTGAGATTTTTTATGATACATCAGGGTGGGGTTTTTTTATGTTTCATTGTAAATTCCATACCGCACTGGTTTTAATACCACCATCTCCCTTCTCACTCAGAAGTAAAAAGAAAAAAGGAAAAATCAAAAGAAAAAAAAAAATCCAAAAGTAAAGAAATAAGACTGACAAGAAAATCAAGAGAAAGGAAAAAAAATAAAAGAAAAAGGGAAATACAGAAAAAGGAAGAAAAAACCACAAACAAAAATAGTATATCTGAGTCAAAATCAGGAAATAATTGTTTTCAACTGTCTTAAATTGATGCTGCCTCAGTATGGAAATGCAGAAGGTTTTTTGGGGAAGGGATAACTATTTTTAGTCTTTTTTTTTTTTTTTAGCTGCATTTGTTTAACTAATTACTTCTGAAAATCTTGTCTTGCTTTAAAAACTCAACATATCTCTATTGGTTTTTTTTAAGTATTTTCAAGGGGCTAGATATTACAACAAATCCACCTGTGGCTTTGGAAAATAATAATATTTTGTTGATTAATTAATAAAGTCTACATAAAATGTTACTGGTTGGCCTCTAATTGTGCCAGTATTTGCTTTGTGGGTGACTCAGTAATGACTCTATTCAGTTGTATTATTGAGTACATCAATCAGTTGTAATGCTTTTGCTGCATTCAGAATTTGTTCAAATTCAACTCATTATAGTTCTGTACTCAATTCTGGACATTAAGTGGTATGCCACCTAACTGACCTTTCAGATTGTGATCAGATCACGTATAGATAATGAATAAAGAATTCTCCTTGAAATGATAAAAGGTGAAGGAATTCCTACATTTATGATCCTGGCCACCTACTAATCATTTGAACCACTCAAAATGAAAATACTCACAAAGATCATTCAAGAATTGAGATAATCTAAAAATAAAGAAAGATAAATTTACAAAGTCTTGAATGAATAATGAGAGAATGCACTTTGTGAAAATCTATGGCATATGCTAGCATTATAGATCAGTGTGTTGGGACTTATAAGTTCTTCCCACTTTGCAGACACAGGAGACCAGAAATGATGACTTCAGAGCAATCAAACCAACAGGTTATTCCAACCAGTCATCTTCCTAAAGCTTCCTTCCAGAGTCAGAGATCTGACCACAGCACAGACCTGAAGGTATATGAGCACAGATTTGTGTCCCACTTTGAAATCTAATGCAGCCCTTCAGCTGTCTTCAGGCTGCATCACCTGCAAACTGGAAAGAAATTATCACGGTAGTCAAATAAAACTGCCAATAAGAAGCAAGATACAAGTCAGAATGAATGGTCCAGCTGCCATCAGGTATTCTGTGCTGCAATATATCTGTGGGGCAAGGTAGATATTTGTAACATGACACATGCTGAAACTCTGACAGTAAGATGCTCAGAAGAGTAAATTAATGAATATTTTAATACTGCTGGTGTTATTATCATTTATTCCAAAGAAGGAAGCTATAGAAAAGTACCTTTAAGAAGTTCTTGCCAGAAACTTGAAATTGGCTGCTACACTATGCTTATGTATCCCTGACATCATACAGTTGTCTGATGGATTAGATTTAGATCCTACGCAGTGCAACTGAATTCCATTTTTGCTTTTGGTCTGTGACACTACTTGGAAACTGCTTTCATAGGTCACATTTCAGAAACCAGAAAGGCATTAAGATTGTGGGGGTTTTTAAACCAAAAACCAAATAAAGTGCTTTGTTTTTTCATCAAGTCAAAAACTGCAGGCAGCTTTTCTTCCTTGCTGCGTTACCTGTTTCTGTATTTACAGCCCTGTGCGGTCTGCTGAACAAGAGAATACACTGCAACAAATCTCAGCTGTAAACATGTCTTTTTCTCAGAGCTGGTTGGGACATTTTGGTTGCTGTCACAATTTTATCTGTCTTTCCCCGCTCTCTTCCTCCTTCATTTAAATATTATGATAAATGAATATAAATAAAAAAGAAAATCTCCTTTTATACCTATTATGTTGTTAGCAGTGACAAACATCAATTTTCTTAGAGCATTCACTGTGTTTCCTTTTAGCACCATACCTAGAAGATTTTCTGAAATGGGATGGCTTCCTTTACTCTCATGGAAACTTTGGAGTTTTATATCCTGTTATTCCTGTTTAACTGACTTCTTTTCTGAGTGTTTGATTGTTAAAATAGCTTCATATATATATATATATATGTATTTCTAGAAATGCTACATTAATAATATTTGCAAAAGTACCAGTAAGGTTTTATACCTTACTTTGTATGTATCTTATTATAAGGTCGGGTATCAGAATAAGTGCTAGTGCCTTTCTGGTCAACAAGAACTGAATGAGGCCAAGTTCTATCAGATTCCTTAGCTCTGAGCAGTTCCTGTATAATCCACCACACAACATATCTTCTTTGGGTAAGTGCTCAATGCATGGACAAAAGCAATCAAGCATCCCTTCTCAGGGACTAAACAGTGGCACAAGTTACACAGTAAGAAATTTTCAGCTGGTGAAAATTTCGTGCAAAAAATAGTGTTTATGGTGGAGCAGAATAGCAAAACACGTAAAACAGAAAAAGGCTCAGTTGTCATGTCTTTATTGTTCATATCTTGTGTAAGTCAAAACCAGAACTACTAGCACTGACAAGTGAGTAATGATAATATACAGCAACCCTGATGCCAGGGGAAAAAACTCACAAAAAAACCCAATCAACAAAACAAAACAAAAACAAAACCAACACAAACAAAAACAAGGAAAACAACTGAAGGAGCAGGAAACTAGAAGCTTTGAATTTTCTTTTGGAAATTCTAGGTTTTTTCTCTTACACTACCTGAGGTACAGATCCAACTAGACTGCTGCTGAGCCTTAGATAGATAGATAGTCACTTGTAGATAGAATTTGTCTGGAAAATAAATTGGAAGGGGGGATGTGGAGGGAATCTAAAAAGTAAGCAAATTCACTGTGAATCTCCTATTCCTGTTTGTCTTCTAACTAGCAAACAGAAGAGTAATTCTGTAAGTTAAGTGCAAATAGTAGGTTACTTTGAATTCAGCATGCTCTTAATCCCCATCCCACATTGAAATCAAGGTCATCAATTTTATCTCTGCATCTTTATATGAAGCAATTTCAAGCATTCTCCATATTTTATACAGACAATGTTGATGACAGCGATTTTAAGTCACCTTAAAATCAAAGAAATCCAAAACTGAATTAATAAAATCTCTGAGTAGATATGTGTCGAACTCTAGATAAAGCTCTTTTACCTAGGATGTGTGCAAGCAAGCCTTGAAAATTGCCCATTTTTCGCTTCTGTGTTTTGATTTCGCATATTATGTGAGAAACAAATTTAAAGCTTAAACCTTTAAATGTTGTTATATGTACAGGAAATTTTTAAATCAATAAACTACCTGTCTCGATAAAAATTATTCAAATTTTCAGTCAATTTCCATTGAAGATCTAAATGTAAAAGACTTTAATTCTTTTGTCTCACTGTTTGTCCCTGTTTTTTCAATACTAGTAAGAGAAATCTTGTGAAGTCTATAAAATAAATTTATAGATAAACATTAATATATAGCTTGAGTTTTAAAACAAAAGTCTGCTTCTATATTGTATTATTCTTCTCCAGTGGCTTTTCTTTAGTGCACTCCGTAGAGAGTCAGTGGTATGATTTGTATTTATTCTGGGCATGCAGTGCCACTTGAAAGAGCACCTATGAGGAATGCTTAAGCCATGTAGAGGGCACAGATTAAATATCATGAGTACTACAGAGTTCAAAAGCAAGGATCCTCTTGTTTCTTCTGGTACCTAGTCTCATGCTGAAATATTTTCATAATAATTTCATGATGAAATATTTCATTCAGAAATATTTTCATAATTTTACATTCTGTTCTGGTCTCATGTTACTCTCCCTGATTTTTCAGGACAGGTTACTGATTAGAAGACTCAATCTCAGAAGATAGAATATTGACATCTAAATGTTTTATTGAAATTATTTCTAGTATAGACTTAAAAGAAAGAGGCAAATTACATAACATGTAAGGTATTTTAATGAAGCACTTTAAATTACAGGAGGATCCACAACTCTTTCTCCTTCATTAAAAAGAATTTTAATGAAGTTTGGAGTAGGCTATTATTCAACATTTTGAGAATACTGACTATATTAGATTAATTAGTTTATTTCTACCATGTAATTGACATTTTTTAAATCCTGGAATTAAAAAAAAAAAAATCTAGGAAAAATCACCTTAAAACTCTTAATAGTTACCTTTATATTGACATTTCTTTATATTGCAATTCCTTTACATTGACAATAATTCTTATACTATTTATAATGACTATAATGTTCAAGACTTTTGCATCTGCATTTATAATTAATGGAATAAAAATAGTAGTTTTTCATCCTCAAGGAAAACTCTTTTTTTCTTTTTTTTTCTGATATTTCTATATTGTGTGTTTTGTTTAATCATGCTGAGCCATCTGAGGGCTATCATACTCCTTACACATCTCTGAATAAGGTATCTGAAGTGTTACAAGAACAGCTCTGTAATTTCAGTATGTGCAACATCTCTCATCTTAAGAGTTTTATTACAAAGGTCATTACTGAATGAATAACCTGTAGAAATAAGGTGTTTAACAGAAGTGCACACCATGGTAGCAGTTCAGTTAAATCTAAGACTATAGAAAATCTGAGAGACAGGAGTGATATTTTGAAGGATAGACAAGGGAGTTGTTTTTAGTGTTACACTTTTAAGTCTGATACCATTCCTTTCTCTCAAATGTCAGTGTCTAACCTATGTTAATAAGTAAGATCTTTTATAATGACAAATCTGAATATTAACAGAAAATAAATGGATGCTGCCAAACACAAACACTGTAAATTACTAGATATATGGTTTCACAGAGCAAAGATAAGTATTTTTTGATTTTCATATTGAGAGAAAGCTGACATTTCTGTTTCGCAGTTAAAAACCTCAGGAGATCACAGCCTGTTTTGATGATTTGTATGTGGTCCAGAGACAGAGTTGAGAAGTAAAATATTTGCCTGTGTCTATATATCTTTCTCCATAGGCACCACCTTTTGATATTTTTGCACACTATGACTGAGACATAATTAATATTTGGAATACCCATAAGTAAATATTATTTTTTTATGACTAAATATGCTAAGTAAAGAATAAGGGTGCTTTAGTGACTTCCAAGATTTCTGATCCATTTTTATGAACTTACAAGAGTGATTGTAAGCCGATTCATCTTCTGTGGCAACCACTTGGCACAGCTGGTTGCAAGGCATAACTCTACCAGGGTTATGCTTATTCAGATAATGAAGCAATCTGAACAGCAGGTCACCTGTTTGGTGGCTAGGAAGGACCTCTTTTATAACTGGAAGCAGGTTTTCAGTACCTAAAGGGGCTGACAAGAGAAATGGAGAGGGACTTTTAACAAGTGGCAGGGCAAAGGTGAATGGCTAAACTGAGAGAGGGTAGGTTTAGGTTAGATATTACATTTACTGCAAGGATGACGAGGTAGAGGTACAGATTTCCCAGAGAAGTTGTGGATGCCTCATCCCCGGAAGTGTTCAAGGCCAGGTTGGATGGGGCCCTGATCAAGCTGATTGAGAATTATAGAATCATAGAATCATCTGGGTTGGAAAGGATCTCTGAGATCATCAAGTCCAACACTTGATCCACTACTGCCACGATTACTAGACTATGGCTCTAACTGCCACATCCAGTTTCATCTTAAAAGCCTCTAGGGACAGAGAATCCACCACTTTCCTGGGCAGCCCATTCCAATGTCTAATTACCCTCTCTGTAAAGAATTTCTTCCTAATATCTAACCTAAACCTTCCCTGGCAGAGCTTAAGACCATACCCTCTTGTCCTACTGATAGTCGCCTGGGAGAAGAGACCAACCTCCACCTGGCTACAACCTCTCTCAGGGAGTTGTAGAGAGTGATGAGGTCTCCCCTGAGCCTCCTCTTCTCCAGGCTAAATAACACCAGCTCCCTAAGCCTCTTCTCATAGGACTTGTGTTCAAGTCCCTTCACCAACCTGATTACTCTTCTCTGGACCTGCTCCAGCACCTCAATACCCTTCCTGAACTGAGGGGCCCAGAGCTGAACACAATACTCAAGGTGCGGCCTCACCAGTGCTGAGTACAGGGGAAGGATCTCTTCCCTGTCCTGCTGGCCACACTGCTCCTGATACAGGCCAGGATGCTGCCTGGGCACACTGCTGGCTCATGTTCAGCTTCCTGTCGATCCAAACTCCCAGGTGCCTGGTAAAAGAAATGTGTCCCTGCCCTTGTCAGGGTGAATAGAACTAGATAACCTTTAAGGTCTCTTCCAACACAAATCATTCTGAGGTTCTGGAATTCTAGGAATACTCTAGATTGAAAACGCTGTGGTATGTTAAAACGAAGGGTTGTAAACATGTGATTAAGAGATAGTGGGGGAAAAAAAGGCACTGTAATTGAAAAATAACCAGGTACAGATTGTTGTAACTGAAGCGTTATTCTGAAATATTAGCTGGAACCATTTTAACAAGGAAACATTGTAAGCATATAATTTACAGGAAAATTTGAATACTTAAAACCTTCTCAAGGAGTAAAAATCTTCAGAATATCAACTATTTTATTCTGTTACACAGTAAATGTCTAAAAAATGTGTATGCAAATATATTTATCAGAGGTACCTTGTATATTTGAGAAGAATATGCATTGTGCAAAATATTTACAATAGAATGCCTTAAATTATGGCCACTCAATATATTTCACAAACAAATCATTATATTTTCCAGAATCCTAGTACAGTATCAAGACATATTCTCGTGTGTTGAGTAGGATACTAGCTGTCAACACTCTACCTGTAGTTGATGATGACGGTCATGAGACACTGCTATATTTGATTCATACTATTCATTAAACTTGAAGATTTAGCTTGAATCTCCTGTCCAGCTCTTATAATCTTTTAAGTGTAGACCTCCTGGATACTGGATCCCTTAAAATTATGACAACTGTGTGACTTTAAAAACCTTAAAGATTAATATGTTAGGTGAGTAAAACAAGGACGTCAGAGACTCAAATTTCAAAGAGAAGGAATACAAAAATTGATATGTTAATTTAGCATTGTGTAGGGGTCAAAAAAGAGGTTTTTCAGCCCTTGGGGTACTTAATCAATTTTTGTTCTGATTGTTTAGAATATAGGTGAAAAATTAATTGGGGACTTACATTTGGTCTTTGAGCAATGTCATGACAAAAAACACTCTCTTTGAGAGGATCAGGTAAGAGCACCTGACAGAACAGCTGATCTCTAACTGAAAGCAGTGTATTTCACTCATCTCTTCTAGTAATATTTTGTAATAATGCACTCAGTTATTATCCTAGTTTGAAAAGAAAAAAAAAAAACAAACCCTTTGAAAATATGACTCATCAGAAACTTCATGTTCATTTTAAATCAAAATATTGAACACACAGAGGGTACCTTGATATCTTGGTATAAATTTCCCATGTATCTGTATAATATCCAACTAATATGTAGATGAGAAGGACTGGAATTATTCCATATCTAATGACTTAGAAATAGTCATAAAAACATGGCTTTTAAAAATCTTCCAAAAGTCTCTTGCTGAAAAGTCTTCAAGAATTTATAATACCATCAATTAACAATAAAGATCCTTATGAATTAATAACTGTCCACATACAAGAAACAAAGACCAGAAAAAAAAAGTTGAGTATACAAATAGTCAGTGTTTATGCATAAAATACATCACCACCAGAATATCAAAAAGTTCTGTAGTGAAAACTGAGCTTTATAATAAACTCCTACATGACCCAGAATAAGTTGGAAATGCTGACACCTAAATATTTCTAGTGATGAAAAAAATATTTGGAATAATATAAATTTTAGTATATATTTTTAAAAAAACCTACAAAACCAAGAATATTGTCAAAAACTGTCTCATGGGACTGTTGGCACCTCAAAGTCAGCAGCAGCAAAGGAAAAGAAACACATATGAAAATTTTGGTTATATAATGGCCAGTCTTCACGAATGAAGATCCGGGGAAGGTCTTTCCACCTTCCAGCCTGCGCATTGGATTTTTTAGGTGAGACACAGTGTGCGCGGAACTGAGCCCACCCTTTAATCCTGAGGTTCATCTGCCGGGGCCAAGCACGCTTGGACGGTGGCAGCGAGGTCCTCAGGACGTAGATGGATTGCCTTACAGGGCTAACCAGCTCCATCTGCTCAGGGAGTGGCCCCGACCGGGAATCGAACCTGGGCCTCAGCGGTGACAGCGCCACGTCCCTAACCACTAGACCACCAGGGGCTCCCTGAAAATTTTGGTTATATACACAGATGGATAACATGGGTGTAATTCAGCTATTTATGCCCAGAAAATATGCTTTGGATTTATTCTCCATAGGTCAATGAAAAAAAGTACTGCTGAGGGCTACACAATAATAACAAAGAATGTTAGGAATGGTTATGAAGGAACTTGTAAACAAAGTGACATTTAAAATTTATACTGTGCTCATACTTGAAAACCATACTTACCTAGCTAATCTCCTACAAAAGACAAAGCAGTAGAATAAACAGGATACAGAGAAAAAATAAGATTATTAAACATATAGTGTACCTGCCATAAGAGAAGTCTCCTTAGCCTGGAAAATAATGATCTAGGAGGTGTTCTGAAACATATGTGAAACCATGCCAATCTGAAAAAGGTGCATAAGGAATGGTTAGTTTCTACTTCTCATAACAGAGAAACTAGGGGAAAAGAGGTAACTTTATCAGTTTCTAAAACAAAGAAGAGGATTTTTTTTCTTTTTTTACATAACAGAAAGGGAAATTTTAAAAAAATTTCTTGGGGAATAGATTACAAGACAAAAAATATTATTGTCCAGACAGAACTGACAAAGTTCCTAAGTGTTGAGTCAAAGAAAGTTAGATGAGTGATCTCTGTAGAGTTTCTCTCAGGTTTGTTTTTTTCTCTAAGATTCTTATGAGTCATTATGGGAGATAAGGTCTTGGACTAAATAGTTGTGTCTATATGCCTCTTCCTACAGTCTTTACCTTGAAAATTATTTTTATGGCTTGATAAAGATTATCTTGAGAGTAATCATAGATCTTCTTCAAACACTTCTTAACACTTTTTATACTCTTTTTCTTATATCAATCTGAATGTTAAGGGATTTTTTTTTTTACTTAGGAATACTACTGTTACACATGGTGTCAGAGAATTCTGCTTAGCTAAAAACTGGAAATCAAATAAGAAAGGGAAGACTAATCATCCACCATTTCTAGTACACCCTTTAGTTGTTTCTTAGACCTGGGTAATAGGAAAGTCATGTCTCAGTAATAATTATTAGGACTGGTTTAAAACACGGTATCACACAGAATGGATAGGCTGGAAGGGTAGCACTGGAGGAGGCCATGTAGTCCAACTCCCTGATCAAGCAGGGATTATGTTTAAGAGTCTTATGCATACAATAAGAAGTTTAGATCTACAAGGTTTGCTCAATAGAAGAATCTAGACGTCCTATTTTCCAGGATTTCCAATAATTTTGTGAGAGCTGGCTATGAAGTATTGTACAATATCACTTTGCATTTTCAAGTGCTGTTAAATTGTCACATGCACATTTCAAAAAAAAATACAGAATTTCCTATTGGCTAATGAATTACCATCATAATCTTTTATGTAACAAATTAAATTTCAATTAGTAAATTGAGTCAAGAAGAGCTGTCATTCAGTGTGGTACCTTTTCCTATCCATGTAATAATTTACATGATGGTTAGGATTTCTGTGAATCCTAAACTGAATAAAAGATGAGGTAATTGCTTTGTTATCACAATAGTGAGTATATAAAATCAGAAATTTTAAAATTTCTCCCCCATTACAAAGGTAAGTTTATCTTTTCGTTATGATAGCAGAGATAAGATGTCTATTACAGCTTTGCGGAATTTGTGGTAAATTACAGGAAAAAATCTAAATTTCTATATGATGACACTACCATACACAGAAAAGAAAAATATTAATGTCCTTTTCATGGTCCATCTCTAGATACGATAAAAGGTGACATAAAAGCAAGAATTAGATGTGGACATATTGAAAAATCATCGTTACTATCTCACATTTTTCATGCAGAGGAAGCACTTTGTGCTCTGCTTTGCCACCTTTATTCCTTCTCACAGGCATATATCCTCAAAGCCACCATTTGCACATTAATCATTATCATTTTTACCTGCACTATTTTTTTCTGCTCGTCACTTTTTAAATTTCAGTAAGTCCTAGACCAAACGAACATTGATGATATTCAGCCCCCAAAAATACAAAGGTGCATTCAAAAATGAGCATCCTCTCCTGATGAACATTGGAAGAACACAGTGACTTGAAGGCTGATAAAGATCAAAGCATATGGAATTAAAAAGGAAACTGAAAAATATAAAAATTAGCATCAAATATTGCTTTGTTGAAGAACAATCTAAATGCGGTATTTTTAATCAGTATTTTTCGACTTACTGAGGAATTACATTACTTTTATATTAAGAGAAGAGAGAGTCAGAGGAAGTGGGCATATCATAGAACAAATAGTCCTATGATAGTGTTGCAAAATGACCTTCTGTGTAGTGACAACAGTTACACTTGACATAATTTTCTTTGATAAAACAGAAGGGTTCCCATGAATATGAAGAAGATTGTCTGTTAGAAACTGACTATAAAGCTGAATCAGGTTTTTTTCTGTACAACATTAAAATTCTTAGACTACTGCAACACAGTCTTTTGACTTTAATTTTAGTTATCCCAAGAAATAAATCCCTAAATCCTAAGCTGACTTTAAACAGTAGTGGAAAAGGAAAGGAATGGCAAAATAAAAATAATTCACTTCAATAAAAAAACTCTTGGAGATAGAATAGAAAATGAGTGAGCTTTGGGAAAATAACGTCAATGTGTAATATTGAGACCGAAATTAAAAGGAATTTTGTGTATTTAAAAACAAGAATATTAAGGTGAAAGTCACAGTCCTGAATTAATATGTTAGAGTAACACAGGTAATGAAGTGAAAAGAAAGCAGAAAAGCAAAGATGGGCTATTTAGTCACATTCTGTTCTTTTTCTTCTTTAGCAGAAGCACTGAGCTGCTGAACTGATGACTCTTCATAAATATCTGCAATACAGTTGGTTCCAGCACCAAGTATGACAGCTTTCAATAAAACATTCATTGTGATGCTTTGAGGTCTTCAGAGGTACATAAAATAGTTCCCAAACTGCACATTACATGCAGTTTTCCATTATACGCTGCACAAAATGTCCTTGACATTCGAGAGTTTGCCATACATATTTTAACATGCATCACTCCAGGGTGTATTTGAAAATACCCTCCTCTTGCCTTTAATAATAATGACTTGTCAAGTAGAATCCAGATCTTGGTTAATCTAACATAATGCGGACTTGATGGTTTTTATTAACTGTCAAATGGAGCCCAATAGCCGTCAGAAACATTTTTCCCTTCTGTCATGCATTTGTTCCCAGCGTGTTTCATTCCTGACCACTAATGTAAAAGGTTAATAAACTGCAGTATTAAATGTCGTTAATATTCAATATGTATGGCAAGTGAATAATTTTGCAGATCTTTTATTTTAAAGATGTTGGGATGTTAATGTGGCTATTCTGCAGCCTTGCAGAAGTGTACCATGATGCATGCATTGGCTAATTTGCCTGCAAAGAGTCTATGAAACATCTCTGCCACATTAGACTCTCTGAACCTTTATTAAAATTCACACAACTCCTTCAGAAATCTGGGCCATTTATCTGGTTTCCAGTTTCATCTCCTTCACTCCTACTTTTCTCTTTCTGCTATCACAAAGTACAATTAATCTAATATTCCCTCATAAACATTTTATCCTATGTCAATCATAAAATGACCATAGGAAAAAAAGAGAAGGTCTGATTTTCAAATATTTATTTGGGTCACTGCCAGTAAGAGGCTGGTTATCGATGCTTGTTTTTCTTCAAAGTGCTACATTTGTCAACTAGTGGTGCAGTGGCTAAACCACAGCGTTGTCAACGCTGAGATCTGGGTTCGATTCCCGGTTAGGACACTCCCCGGGCAGATGGAGCTCGTTAGCCCTGTAAGGCAATCCATCTACGTCCTGAGGACCTCGCTGCCACCGTCCAAGCGTGCTTGGCCTCGGCAGATGAACCTCAGGATTAAAGGGTGGGCTCAGTTCCGCGCACACTGTGTCTCACCTAAAAAAAATCCAATGCGCAGGCTGGAAGGTGGAAAGACCTTCCCTGGTTCTTCGTTCACGAAGAGACTGGCCATTACATTTGTCAACTAGAGAAACCAAGTCAAACCTTGTTATGATGATGAACAAATTACTTAAGCAAGAGTTAAGCTTATTAAAAATTCAAAAAGAAGAGCATAGATACAGCTGATGTAACTATCATAGACTTGTTGTGATAATGGCACAAAAATATTCTACTGAAAGCCGTTCTGGCTTTATACTAATAATGTTGGCAAATGAATTTGATACAAAATCTTAGAATGAGATATGACATAGAATAGTAGGCTGAAGTAGAGTATGTTCTTCAAACATAGTTATTGCAAATTATTTCTTCCAATTATTTACTGTAACTCTTAAGTTTCTGAAATCTAAAATACCTCCTCTAACCAGGATGAAATGGATGTTATGTTCAACATATTTGGCTATAACTTGTGTTATATTCTGCTTATATTCTGCTTATATTCTTTCTCTACAAGTCAATTTGGATTTTAGCTCAAGCAAAAATAAATTTGCTTATCTTTAAATATAAACCATTTCATTTCAAATTCTTAAACTGACACAACATTTCCTATCAGTCTAATTGGTAATGAAATGCATTCCTTGTAAACCTGAACATGTCAGACATAAGCCTTCTTGTATGTCAGTGTTGCTACATACCATTTTCAGTTTTCTCTTCTAACACTGACCGCCATTAGGGAAAAGTTTCGTAAAGTAAGATACATGCCGGTAATTCCCCAAAAATGTCAAGGCAGTGGAAAGAATTCAAAGAAGTTTATTTTGAAGGCAAGGACACCAAAAAAACTTTAAAAAAACCTAGCAGAACTGCAAGACAGCACTGGGCCTCAGGGAAAAAGCAAATTTCACTGTTCTCCAGGGCATTTTATCTTCTTTCTGTCCTCCCCTGCCCTCTCTGGGCAGAGGAGGTCCTGTACATGTCTGTGAGCATTCTCTCTCCTGCATACCAGAGAGAGAGGGCTTACTTACAGGCTTCTCTGTAACTTTTTTCCAAAATACAGAAGGGAAAGATAAAAAAAAAAAAAAAAACTAACCCTCTTGAGAGAGGCACTTTGCAGGCAGTTAAAGGCTTCCTGAGCAAAAAACGAGTTCCAGCTTCCTATTACAAATTCTTCCAAAAAGGTACCTCTCCTTACGTTATTTTCCAGTTGCCTAATGTCCAACCTACACTATTAGTCAGTGTTCTTTTTTCTTCTATAGGTAGAATACAGATCCACCTGCTTGTACCTTTCTACTTTCAGAAATGTGAAAATGAGAGTTTTAAACACTAATTTTATGGTTGACCTGGAAAGGTAGCTGTTGTATTTTGCTTATGACTAGATGCAATTATCAACATTAGCGTGTTGACCATGTGAGAATCAGCCAGATGATATGCACTGGTTCCTTTTGCTGTAGTGTATGTTTATTCTGAATATTCATAAAATACTAAAGGGAAAATGGGCCTTGTTTACCAGTAACGTAATTGTTTCTCAATCAAATAGAAGATACAATTATTGTTGACGTCATTTGTTGTTACTATGGCGTATCAAAGTTGTTTAAACAGAAAAAGGGAAAACAATACTTTTGCTGTTTGTTTGGGTTTTTTTTAAGTCTCAATTAAGATGAGGAGAGAATGATGACTATGTTGTTAAGGACTATGTGAAACCAGTTTAACTTTAGACCACTTCTAAGCTACGTAGAAATGTTGGTTCATGTGAAAGGCTATTTTTAGAACAAAAACATCAGTGTCCTTCCTCTTCTCTGAAAGGACATTTAATCATTTAAAAGTCTGGTGTGTTTATGGCTAAGTTAAAGTTCAGTGTTTATATAAAACTGGGTCAATAGATCAAACTTCTGCTATGAACTCAAGCTCTAGTGATGAGTGGAACTTCCAGCCCAGGTGATCATGAGCAAGCTCTTACCTTAATGAAGTTCCTGCATCTACTTGCTTCTGTCTTCTGTGAAGATAAAATGGATTATTTAACCCCTGAGAGTCCACTACATAATGTGCAGATTTCAGGCATTATGAAATCTTGGTACCGCTAGTAGACATTACTGCATTTCTATACTGTTTTCTAAATTCTGATACTATGAATAAAAACTATACTTACCTTTCTTCACTATCTCAAAAAATAGCTCTTTATAGAAAACTAGTAGCAATAACATATTCACAGACATGAATTATTCATGAATAATAAAATTTACCTATTTCATATGGTCATTCAATCAGCTAATTATATACGAAAACTTATTTGCTCTTTGAATTACTGCTTGCCAAAGAGCCCTTTTGGCAGACATAGAATCTCAACACTGCCAATTAATTTCTTTCATATTCCATATGGAAAAGAAAATCCTGAAATAATGTTTGGAAAAGATGCAATAATTACTTTGTTACAAGATGGGGTGGTTGCATTGTATTATATCCTATTGTGTTGTTAATTGGTTTTCACCAGCATAAAGAAATCTAATCATGCAATGTGCTCCAAATGCAGGACAGTCCATACATTTGGTCTCATATTATGACAGAAATTGACTTTTGATGATAATATACACAGAATGTGTTGCCAGTTTGTAAGATTAGGACCTGTCTCAGTGCTAACATGCACTCTTCCAAATGAAAAATAGGACAGAAATTCTTTAACTGGATACTAACCATGTTAAAAATGACACAAAGAAAAAAAAAGAACAATAATGAAAGGAACAATAATTAGTATAGGACTTATAAGAATGGATGAAAGATATTTAAAATTTTAGTAAACATTTTTGTTTGTCCTATTAGTATGCTTTTGTCTGTCCATCTAAATAACTAACATACTTTAAATTTCTGGTTTTAGTAAAGCGTGTCTGCATTTTAAAATAAAATATAAGGGTTTTCTTGAAAGAATACTAAGTGCATTATGCCTTTTACTATATAATTCAATGTCAATCTTCATTTTTCTCCCCTAGTGGTGGAACCACAGTACTGTTGGATCAAAGCTGGGTGGGATCTAACTCAGAATGGGTATGGTGCGAGCCATTATATGCCTTGTCGGAGCTTGCTTGTGGTTCCACGATGCAACACACATGAAATCTCCAAGAGGTGAAGAGACAAGGAACAAGCAAATGCTCTGCAAAATTCATTATATTCTAGTAAGAGTCATTAGGAAAGAATATTCTGTAACTTGAATACAGAGCAGTTGCTTGAAGTAGAAGAACTTATTCTGCTGAACTGCAAGGGATTAACTCAGTTTCAACAACAGCAAAACAGGAAAAAGAATCTGATCCCTGCTCAGAACTGGGAATTTTCAGCTTCCAAGGTTAATCTAAACTGTTTTTTAATCACTACTTTTTTTTTTTCATATTTGTGACAATTCTGAATAGAGAACACTTCAGAAAAGAGCTGAAGTTCCTGGGATAGTCAAACAGAAAAAAAATCCAATTATTCCCTTCCACTACTGCCACTAATTTTATTGTAGATGGGCATTGTGCAGGGTGAGGTGAAATCCTCCTTTCATAAATAAATGTATAGACTTTAAAAAATAGAATAAATGGGAAACAGTTTAAAGCAGTTTAAAACTGTATTTTTGCACACCTTTTGTTAAAAATAAAAACATTTTAAAAGCAGTAGCATTTTTACAGTGGTCGTAAGACACTCCAAAATGAACACTCAATGGAGGCAATTCATGTCTAGTTGCACTGATGGTGACTTACCCTTCAGCTTCATGCCTAGCAGTAGAGCACTAACTATGAATTAATGCAGTACAGTTTATGCCCTCTCATACCTTATTGCTTAATTAAAATGAACCAGTTATTAAACTGGAGAGATGAAGCTTCACCCCCTACATCCGTGAATGAGTCTTTGAGCAGCACAAAAGTAGCTTTCAGCTTTCCTCGTTTCAAGCCTCTCACAGTGACTATTCACACCGAGATTTGTTGACTATTCTCGAATGCAATCACTGCTTTCATGCTGTGGCAATCCATGTATTTGCAGGATAATGAGGTGTGGGAATGCTTAGATTCTGCACTCCTACCTTTTCTTTTAGCTGTCATCTTGCCATAATAAAACAACTTTTTGGACATACACCCTAAATAACTATTTCTGAAACAGCAATACAGTTAACTTTCAGTGCTTTGAAGGCAACAACACTGACAAAGACAGTGCTCACAGAGGCAAGATTTTCAAAAGTAACGTTTTCCTCACAGAGCTGTTTAGGTAATGTTCATTTGAAGCTGGAAGACAAAATCTACACGCGGCAATAATGTCCATGCACTTGCTATACAATTATTCCTATTCTCACATGAGGAGAGTTGATAACAGAAAATGGTACACTTGAAGTAAAATAATATTTGCAATGGGGTCCAAAGATAAGTTCATGTAATTAACAAAGATATAACTTACTGCTAGTGACACAGCTTTGTCATGCTTTAATAGTTTTAAAGCTTATATAGATGATAATTACATTATTCTAAACTTGATTAACTGGTCATTTCAATTTTGTTCCACTTACATTTAAAAAATTTTTCTCATAAATTATGGGATTTCTTTTCCACATATCTTTGTTTTAAGACATTACTTTACATAAGTTAAGCTTCCTATCCTATCCTATCCTATCCTATCCTATCCTATCCTATCCTATCCTATCCTATCCTATCCTATCCTATCCTATCCTATCCTATCCTATCCTATCCTATCCTATTTTTTTCTTTAGTGTTTCTTCACTCAGACTCTTAGAAATCACAAAGAAAAAGTTTGCTAGAGTGTTGTCTACAATTTGTGAAACTGGTCACAGTATTCAATAATAGTTGTTCCTTTCCATTCTTCACAAGTTACTCAATTATTTGAATGAGATTTTTTTTCCTCATTTGCAACTAATTAGCTGCAGGTAACTAGCTAGCAACTGAAATGTAGATAGCAGGGTAGAAGAAAGATGTTGATCCCAGTG
Organism: Empidonax traillii; assembly: GCF_003031625.1. NCBI lineage: Eukaryota > Metazoa > Chordata > Aves > Passeriformes > Tyrannidae > Empidonax > Empidonax traillii. The sequence goes on from NW_020955646.1 coordinate 327,925, forward strand.
AGGTTATTATCAAAATGGAAAAGTGGTTTTCATCTTAATCTTTTAAATTTATAGTTTCTACAGTGTAAATATAATTTTCCACTTACATCTGCCTTCAATGAAAGGGTTATTCACTACAATGAGATCTCAAGATGTCAGATTCGTTTCTATTAATTTTTCTTCAGTAGGAAACTTATCACAACTTTTATAAAATTATGAGCTCTGTTTGCTCCTCTGTGTTTATCCTTCTAAATGTCCATTTCTGTCACTAAATAATGCTTTGAGTATATTATGAAACCTTTCTGTAATGATTCATGCAGAGTAGAGATATGTTTTTTCACAAGCCTAATCAGTATCACACTTCTCAATTTTCCTAGATCATTACCCTTTTTATGTGTCAGAATACCTCTGGGACCCATAAATTAGGCTAACAATTTTTAAACATGCAAAATGTTTATTGCAGGCAAATGATTCTTTTCTGTCCAAAATGTTCACTGAAATGTGTAGACAGACATTCGATATTATGAATGGCTTTTCTTAATACACATTTGGGCCCTGGCTGATATAGGAGTGCTCAGAATAGAACACTTAATCATATTGTGGGTATGTGAAGGACACAGCATGGAAATAATTGGATTTGAAAAAAGGTATCTAGAAGATCATGTAGCTCCTGATGGTGCTTCATATAAAATTTACATGCTACAAATTGTAATTATAGTTTGGGCAGATACTAACTCCTAAAGCGCAGGTGAACACTGGCTAATGCTTCCTGTTTCAAAGTTGGTTTTAGGTGTTGATAATTTTGCCATTTGGCATTTGGGGTGAATTGTGCATGCTGCACCACCTTGATGACAAATTTTGACATAAAGCAGATTCATAATCTGCAAAAATGTGTGTAGAGGGGAAAAAATAAAAAAAAAAAGAAGAACAAAAATTTTGTAAAAAAGATGGATTATGAATACCTCTTCTTAAGAGACAGTAGCATGTCTATAATTTTAAAGAGGTCTTTGAAGAAGTCTTTCTTTTCAGATCTTTATTTGGATAAGGGTGTCAATAAACAGCTTTTCAACATACTGCCCCTTCTGTTTATTAAAAAAAATGGCACTCTACACTTCCACCATGTGCTTCAAATTCAAGAACATTACTGCCATGCATTCAGGAGAGAACTGTTAGATTTGCTGTTGAATTCTGAAACTGAGTTGCACATCATCCAGACAGGATACAGTTTCTATTTTCTGAACAACTCTGAGCCCCTAAAGAAGTAATCAGCCCTAGCCAGAACCGACCCGAACTTGTGCAGCTTCATGTGATGGACTAACAAGCATAGGACTGAAAAATGAGACATATGTTTCTTTTTGATTTATTCTCTTTCCTGAAAGCTTCAGGAGAGCGAGGAGTGAATGAAGGCATAGACAACAGAGAATATGTGGGACAAATGAGAGTGTGGTGAATAAGTGGTAGATGTAAAGTGAACTGTGTTATCTGAAAGAGAAGCAGAATGGCTGAATCAGTAGGGAGAAAAGCTATTTGCTGATGGGGAATTCAGAGATGCATTAGTGTTGGACAAGAGAAGAATTATTAGCCAAGGGGTTCAAGAGGATGACAGAAGAATGGAATGAGGGAAAATAAGATTATATGAAGATAAAACAGGAAAAGAAGTGACAGAATTTTAATTTTTTTCATTTGTCACATTTTCAACTACATCTGCAACTGATTGCGAAGTCATGAGATCCTACGTTAATTTTCTGCCAGATAAGGCTTTCTAACAAAATATGCTCCTCAGAGTATGATTTCCAAATAAGTATCATTCTCTGGTAAGATTTTTTCATTTACTTTAAAGGTTTTTACATTTTAAAGAAAATTGCATCCAAGAATGATGTAAATAATTTTAAAGTCGACTTTGAATTGTATAATTCTATCAATAACATTTTCCGCCCTGCATTATTACTGGAAACTTTCTTCAATTATGTATTATTAGCATATTTTGAAAGACAGAGCATCTCTCTTCTCAAAGGTCACAGCTTCTCAATTCAAAAGAAACTGTGGGGAAAAAAGAATAAAACAAAAGAATGGTGATTAAAAAAAAAGAAAGATGAAAAGGCTGGGACTCAAGCAGCAGAAGCTAATCTTTGGGTAAGAAAAAGGGAATTAAATTCACCTTGAAATCCTGAGCTCTTTTTGGAGTGGTTTAAGTGGCATTTGATCTTCTGACAATACTATAGGACAAGAACAGTTTCATTTTCACTTGGTGTCGGCAAGATATTTCTACAAAATGGTTGGACAAGCTTTTGACTGTCAATGATAACACTCAGTCAGAGGCAATCTTTGCTTTTAAAAAGTCTGTTGCAGATTAGTAACTAATATTTTACAGAGTGAAGTGGTTTAGATTTGAAACATATAGCGCAAATTTATTAGTCAGTATGGCTCACTTTGTTTCATAGTTCATTCTTTTTCATTTGGAAATATTTCTGTTTTCTTTTCAGTTGTTCATCAAAATAAGGAATGGTTAGACTCCAGACGCTTAACTATTTTTTAGTCTTCTTTATGGCATAGATTTGCAAAAATGTAAGACCTGTAGTGTTCCTCGGAAAAAGTCAAAACACACTGCTTTTTGGCAACATTTAAACATTCCTCCAGAAGTGAAAGTAAGTGTGTTACAATTAACAGTCCTAGAAGGTATTTTAAGTTTGGCATCACCATCCAGACACTCAGCCAATCACTTTGTAACTTGAAGGTATAAACAGACAAAATATAGAGGGGATTTACAGGAGTACTTGAACTTCAGTACAGTAGGTGACAATAGAGAACACAGATATATGGGACAAATGGAAAGCTACTGCTGATTATCTGTCTCAAGGAAAGCATATCATAGATCAGTAGTTCCTTTCACTTTTCCATTATTCTGTAACCATAACACATCGTCAAGAAAAAAAAGAAATAGTGCATTCTTAGGTATTCCTTTATCACACAGTTCATAGAGAGACTTTCTTATAACATTTGGAAGAACATTTCCTTCATACAATGTAAAATGTAAGTAATGTTCTCTAATGATTTTGAAGTCAAATAGCTAGTAAAAAAAGTGACTGGTAATTATGATTTCCATATCAATCAATAAAATACCCGAAGCAAGAGAATTTCATAACATTGTGTAGCCACCTTTGTTTTACAAACTGAATTTGCTTTGTGGATAATTATGTAAAAGACAATGAGTCTTTTACCACACTGATTTGCCTAACAGATTATAAAAGAAGATATATAATTTTGTTTTCAGATGAAAAACGTCCTATTGGGGTTTTGTTCTCCTTGAATATTTTAAATATGCTGTGAGTCTCAGACATGCAGAAGTGGGAATTCAGTTTTTCTACTGAAAACATTCTAAATCTGAATTTCTAGCAGTGTGTTAGATTAGTTCACAGGAAGAAGACTCAAGTGTATACTATAGCTGGTACTCCTATTATTGAGGGGTTTCATGCAGATGTCTTATTTTACTGGAAAGACATATTTGATTAATCTGAAGCTTCATTATACATGTTTATACTATGATATTGTTGTGAGTTGACCTTCCTTGTCTGACTGTCACAGATGCCCATCCACCCATTCTCTCAATTTCCTTCCTTAACTGATCACATGAGCTGAGATAAAGATAGGGAAATCACTTACCATTTACCATCAGGGGATTTTTTTACCCTATCAGACATGTACTTTCTGAGAGGCCACCACCCATGGCTGCGGGACTCAGCCATGCCCTGCTGTAGGTGAGCTGGACCAAGCTGGAACTGGCTGTGGAAGGTTGAGGGCAGCCTAAATGTCTCCTCCTAAAGGCCACCCTGCAGTACTGCCAGTGCCTGGGCACCTGCAAACCCACAGAGATATTTTCTGTGCCATTTTGAAAATAATAAATAAAATCCTGTACCTTTGCTTAATATAAAATAACAAATATTTATTGTAATAAATTAAAAATAACCAATAGTATTTCTGAGAAAGGACATCTTGTTATAGCTTTATATAGAAATAGTAAAGAAAGAAGAACAAAAGTCTATTACACTCAAAGCTGGTAAGGATTTTAAATATTTAAGTCAGGTAATTTAAGGTTGTAATTTATTCTTAGGAGGAAATAGCTTGATACATTAATTTAAAGCCAAGAAAGAGGATACAGAATACCAAAGCAGAGTTTTATTTGGAAAATCTCTTTTTGCTCGTTTCACATCTTAGCACAGTGGCTCTCGAGAGAATGATCCTTGCCATGAAAGATTTGGTAACAACCAAATCCACTGCATCCTGATGGATGGAAAAAAAACACAAAGAAATGATGAGCAAGGAATGAGAATCTGCGTGAGGTACCATGGGATGAGCAAGGGCCATTATCATTAACCTATACTTAGTGTCCTTGAAAAACTTCCTTTTGTTACAATATTATCTTGTTCCTTTCTGTATACATATTTTTCTCTCATGCACAAAATGGTTATTATAAATTAGAATTTCTACTTGAAGTTGTCAGCATGCTTGTTATTTTTTTCTTGGAGGATATTCCCAAGCCACTAACACTGAGCAATGTACATGCTTTCCCCAAAAGAACTCCTATCTTCTCTTGTCTTAGAATAGCTAATAATTTGCAAGTCATTCATTTTAGTAATTTAAAAGTAGCTGTCCTTCCTCTTCAGAATCTAGATGGGTAGTATTTTCAGTTTTTATTCAGTCTCTTGTTGCTTTCCACATCTATGAAATTTATTTCAATTTGCTTTAGCAAGGTGCATTAATTTAGTTTTATTCATATATTATGAAGTTTTCGCTTATTTCACTTTACCTTTCATTCTGGAAAACATTCCTGCTTGTGGAGCACTTTAACGTATACTTAGCATTAAGTTCATGTTAAAGTTCCACAGAGTTAGTAAGCCAATGCAAAGACTGTCCTGATTACAGGGATTAGCACTTGTATTTTTACAATATTACCCAGCAACCAATGAAAGGTTTTATAAGAATTAAAGAAGAATTGAGAAAAGGAAAGAAACTATTCCTGTTCAAGACTTCTTTGAATTAAAAAAAAAAATATATATATATATATATATATATATATATATATACATTGGGACAGTTGGAAGAGTGCTTTATTGGACTTTGTACCAACAAACCTGGAGGAACTGGTTGAAAACATGAGCTGGGGGCAGCCTTGACCTTGACTGTAACAACCATGAGATGGTGGAACTCAGGATCCTTCATGGGGGAAGCAAAACAGTAACTACGGAAACAGACTAGAACCATAAACTTCCAGAGAGATAACTTTGGTCTCTTCAGGGACCTGCTAGAGGAATCCCATGGGATAGGACTCTAGAAGAGAAGGGAGTCCAAAATATCTGGTCATTCTTTAAGCACCACTTCCTCCAAACTCGAGACCAGTCTATCCCCATGATGAAGAAATAAGGCAAAGGAAGTTGGAGACCTGCATGGATGAGCAAGGTATGCAATGAGGAAGGCCAAGGACCGCTTGGAATTGAGTCTTGCAATGACAACAAGAAAGGCTTCTACAAATATATTAACAGCAAAAGCAACTCTGGGAAAATGCGGGGCTGCTGCTGAATCAGATGGGTGTCCTGATAATGGAAAACTCTGAAAAGATGGAATTACTGAATGCTTTCTTTGCCTCTGTCTTCACTGTAGAGGATGGCTTTCAGGGGTCCAGATCTTAGAGGTAAGAAAGTAAGGCCAAAAAAAAGAAAGAACTCCCCCAGTTGAAGAGGGTTGGCTTGGAAATTATCTAGGACTCATAAATCCATGGACCTTTATGGGATGCACTGAAACTGGCGAGGTTGCTGCTCTGCTGCCCTTCATCATCTTTGAAAAATCATGGAGAACAGGAGAGGTGCCTAATACTTGAAGGAAGGTCAGTGTTATTGCCATATTCACAAAGGGCAGGAAAGAGGCCAGTCAGCCTCACCTCCATCCCTGGTGATGAAACGGGCTGTTCTGGAGGTCATCATCAAGCATGCAGAAGAAAAAAAGGTCATCAGGAATAGTCAGCATGGACTCACCAAGAGGAAATCATGCTTAGCCAGTCTGACAGCCTCTATGATGACATAGCAGGATGGGTTGAGATTGGGAGAGCAGCAGATGTTGTCGACTTCAACTTCAGCAAAGCTTCTGACACTGTCTCCCATAACATCCTCACAGGTAAGCTCAGGAAATTTGTATTAGATGAATGGAAAGTGAGGTGGATCAAGACCTGTCTGAATGGCAGAGCTCAGAGGGTCATGATGAATGGAGTAGAATCCAGTTAGAATAGTAATCAGCGGCATTCCCCAGGGATCAATACTGGGTCCAGTCTTACTCAATTTATCAATAACCTGGACAAAGGGATCAAATGCACCCACGAGCATGGAGTTTTCCTCTCTGGAGACATTAAAAACCCACCCAGAGGAACTCCTGCTCTAGGAGCTCTGTGTTGGCATGGAGGGTGGACTAGACGATCTCCAGAGGTCCCTTCCAACCCAAATGATTCTGTCATTCTGTGAGTTTTTTTCAAAGAGAAGACTACAGGTTTTAAATGCAGCTGATGTGTGGACATGATTTTGTTTTCTCATAAATAGATCCTGTTCCATTGAGGTCCAATAGATTTCAAAAGAAATCCAATTGAGCACTGTATATTTGAACAGACGTAGAACTACTTGATCACATGGGCATCAGGGAATGGTATGGTAAATGTCTAGAATTATTATCTTCAGATATTCTGTGATGGAACTAAAGCGATTTATGATAGGGTGATTTGGCAGGCAAAGCCCTCATTCTGAGACCATTGTTTGGAGTTCATCTGTCCCTTCCAGCTTTTAATCCTCATGTTTACATTCTAAAACTTCTCTTTCTTACTCCTGTCTCCTTGTTTCCTTGCTGTCTTTTCTTCAGTGTTATAATCTTCAAAACGGTATTCCAAATTTTAGTCTTTATTATAGAAAAAGTGCATAGCCTTCCCACAAAATATTCTTTGAGCATTTTACATAGAGAAAGAGCTAGAAGGGCATTCTGAATTCAGCTATATGAGAGATCATTTTATATGTGCTTAAATTGACTATATTTTAGGTTCCTAAGGTATTACATGTACTGACCATTAGTCTGTCTTGCTATCCTAATCCTAACTCTTGCTCCATTTTAGGTTAATCTCCACTATTGGCTTTTCATGTTTAACAGTACTAATATGTGATCGTACTCTTAACAATTTTACAGTCCAAAGTTGAAAAAACTGTACTTTTTTAAAATTATGTATATATTTTTTATTCCTGATTTTTAATGCTCAGCATTTAAAATGAAAAATATTCCACTTATGAAATCTATTTTAAATGTATTTCATAGAAGCTGTGGTATTTCTTAACTGAAAACTACTCTTTTCATTTTACTTCTGATTAGATTTAATTCTGTTTTCTGATACTCATGGATAATCATATCTAAAGTAGGCAAAGCTAAATTCTAAATTTAGAACTTCAGGCTTTACCCTTATGTTGACGCCACCATTTCAAGTGTTATTGGTTGAGAGCCAACCTGTGTGTTTTAAACTCAAGGAAATTTCTGGATTCAAAAATTCTCAGTTATAGTATCTGTGAAGCACCTTGATAAGGTGTAAGAACTGTCTGAAGGAAAATAATATAATGGAAGAATAGTTAAAAATAAATATCACCATCCAAGGGTCATATAAAATATTCAAGGGTATTCTGGTATTATTGGAATAATCACTAATTAGTGGTATTCTGATTTTAAATGTAAGGCAAGTTCATATTTCTTTTTTTTATTTGTTCCTTTAGTGAAGATATGAAACCAACACTTCTGTTACATTTGTTCTTGGGATTTTCTGAAAGTGTTCTCTCTGTTAGCTTATTACTGCATAAAATGCAGTAAGAGTAATCAGTTCATATTTCTGCAAGACGAAACACTTTATATATGAAGTATCAACCAATGTAGCTGAATGATATTGAGCTTGTAATACTAGAAACTTTGATGAGTTAGTGAACCTGTGCGTTATTAATAAAGGAACAGTTTGGTGGGGGAATATTGCTTTACATGAAATATGAATGTATTGCTTGAGCATCAGAGTAGCACTTAGATTTACTTTCACGTTTACAGATAATGAAGCCATAATAAAGTTGAGATCAAATTAAAAACATGAGATTAAAATGTTCAGTACTACTTTCTATTTTGCAGATTAGTTTTTCTGCTGTCTTGTACTCAGAAGTCTCAAGGTCTTAAACACCAGTTATAATAAATGCAACAACATTAATTTTTCAGGGTACTGTAATATATTTTATTTGCTCTAAACATCTTCTGAGGTGTTGCAAAGCAAAACAACCAAACAAAACGAGAACAAAAACAAATCAGATCATCTGAAATGACCTTATGGCTGTGGAAAAAATAATTTTTAGTTACATGGTCAACCATAAATTAAAATGTTTCCATTTGATAGTAAACATCAATGAATAAAATGTATTCCTCTGCAGGGATTGGTATGACTCTTCTGCATATGAGTACTTTATGATCGATCCATAGAATAACTTTACTGACATAAATTATTTTCTCTCTGATGATAATTTATTTATGGCATGGATTTTCAAGCATATGTATGTCATGAAATGTCCACTCCACTGTTACCACATTTGGTGTGTTCTTGTATTAACTGTGTGGTTATAAGTCCATAAGTTTAAAACTGACTGCACAAGGAGAAATAAAAACTAACATCTAAGTATAAAAGTTCTGCTACTGTGTAGTTATTTTTTGCAGCTGTGAGCTTATTTAAAAATTAATATTTTAAATTATACGTGTATTTATCAAAATGCTGTGGTAGACTGACCTTGGCTGGATGCCAGGTGATCACCAAGCCTCTCTATTTCCTTCTCAGTAGGACAGGGGGAGAAAATAAGATGGAATCCCCCTCCCAAATTTCAGGTCAAGATAAAGGTATTTTACTAAAGGAGACTTAGACAAGTCTCCCATGTCTAAGCAAAGATTTTCTTCTGTACTTCTCAGCAAGTGACATCTGTCCATTTCCCAGGAAGTCAGGCTTCAGCATACTTACCAGTGGCTCTTGAAGGCAAACACTGTAAATATTAAACACCCCTCTCTTCCTCCTCCTTTTCTTATCTTTTATATCTGAGCAGATGGCATAAGTCATGAAATACTCCCTTGGTCAGTTTAGATCAGCTGTCCTGTCTGTGTTACCTCCCAAAATCTTGACCACCCCCAGCCCACTGCTGTGCGTGTGGAATATTGGAGAGACAGCACTGATACGTGACAGCAGTGCTTGGCATTACCCAAAAAACTGATGTGTTGTCAGCACCTTTATAGGTACCAATGCAAAGCACAGCACTATGAGGGCTGCTATGGGGAATAGCATCTCAGCTAGACCCAATGCAAATGCATACGTACAAAGATGTGTACATATATATATATATATAATATTTTTTTCTGCATGTGTATGAATGTATGCTACCTGAAATTGAAAAAATTGAAGTATTTGTTCTTTCAGGTTATTAAAAACAACGTGCAAAATTAAAAATGGGATTTCAATACGGTTGTTCACATGAGGAAAATTATGTCTTTCACATGAGCCTTCTGAAATGCAGTTTTCAGAAGACCGACAAGAACAGGCATGTGCAGTGAAACAGAATAGAAGCATATCACTGGATGAATAAATATTAAAAGTAATGATCTTGAACTTAGGAGAACTGGAGAAGGCTAGATAAGTTTATGTCATTTTGGTACACAAAATAGAAAAAACTCAGTCAAATAGCATTTGAAGAGAGAAGATATCAGTGTTTGAATCTATAATATTTTATCCTTAATCCCTTGAATTTGCCAAAAGCAGTAAATTAATTTTATAACAGCTAGGGTTGGGATGTTTGGTTTGAGTATGATAAGAACAACATTTATTCAGGGGGTGACTTTCAAAATGTTTCTCAGTTGAATAACGTGGAACAGTTTCAGAGTGCACAAGACATGGCTAAAGACAGCTAGATGTTCTTTATAATTCAGAAAACTACCTACATATTTTGTGTTGTCAGGCTGAGTAGCAACAGTGATAATATTCAGATGCAAAACCACCTTTAAAAATATTAGTAGACTAACTATAAAAAAGACTCAACCTACAAATTATTTTTTAACATCTTTTTCTGTGTTTTTCAGCCCTAGGACCTTTAGAAATTTAAACATTAGGCTTGCATTTATAATGAACTGTAATGTTTTGTAACTGAGTTGAGTGAAATGAACCCTTGAAAAATAGTCTGGTTTTCAGTAATGCTTAAGTAAGGAATGTATCCATTTACTGAAAAGCTGCTCCATATTCTTTATTCAATATTGTACCTCCAGAATTTGATTATAATTCTGCAGTGCTGAGCTACATAGAATCAGAATTTTAAGATGTATTTGCATTTTTCCTTTTTTTTTTTTCACATTCTCAGTGAATCTATTTCTAAACACAAGCATACTTTTCCCTAAATCTTATGAGAAACTAAACCATAGGAAAAATTTATTAATCATATAATTAGAACTTTCAAAACTATGAAGTAAAATGCATATTGATTCATAACTGATGAAGTATTTGATATCAGTTCAAAATTGCTATCACAGTTTTATTTAAAGTGAAGGCATTGAAAGCTTGTAATGCTTTTCTGCAGACTTACAAAGTATCCAGGAAACACCTTTCTTCACTTTCAGAAGTTTCACATTTCCTTGAAAGTAAATGATGAATCCATTTCTGTTCATTATTTAAGAATTGGGAGGGGGAAATAAATTTATTAGACCACTATATAAAAGATTTCATGATAGAAAAAAAAAAAAGCCTTTGAGTAACTGAGGTAGTGTCATTCCTGTAATGGAAAGAACTACCCAAAATGTAATGCTTTGTATACAGAATAGCATATAGCTGTATGATTTATTTCAAAATAAATGTCTTCAAACAAGAGGTTTTGGAACAAGTCATAACTTTTAAACACTTCTTGCATATTCCCTGACACAGCACACTGTGAATCATGCAAAATCAAAGTACCTGTTTACATTGGGTATATTAGATAAGAGGCAGGATTACTTACCATGGGCTAAGCACTGTGAGCATTCCAGCATATAATTTTTTATGAAAGCTTGCCTGCATCTGCCAGCTTGGAATTCATGTGCAGAGATATACAGAACACTTTGTAATATACTAGTAGAATCAAATGCTTGAGTTGTTGGCTATGCTCTGTATTTGGCTCCTATATAAACCTTTCTTGAGCACTGGTTTAGAGATTACTTGACCCTCTAGTAGACCTTGTCCCCAGAGTGTCCAGAAACTTGCAAAGCAGAACCCAGAGTCTGATGGCTTCTCTGTTAGCTGTCCTCTGGGAGCTGTGCTCTAGGACTGTTCAATTATTCTCCATCAATGTTAAATATTTAATTTGAAAATTTTCTCGCAGTTCTTCACCAAGTTTTTCTTTCGTGTGTTACCCACAAAGGACTCTAGTTCTCAGCTTTACCAGCATTCATAAGATAATTCAAAAGCTATCAAATAACCACTCAAGCACCTAGAGATCAACAACTTACTAGATTTTTAATTTAATTGAAGTTTAAATTAAAGTCTGGGATGCTAGTAAGACACTAACAATGATGTTCCTGCTTTGTTGCTGGTCTCTTATGATGAGGGGTATAAGTGACAAATAAAGTAAAGGAACTGGAAGAAACTAGGTGTTGTTTCAAACTCCATGCTTTTGGAAACTACAATCCTAAGTACTCGAATGCCTGGTTAAATAAAATCAACAAAAATTTTCTTTCTTTTAATACATATGCTGCCCTGCAGTTACTGGTGTACTAGTATATCATTAGCTGAATATACTTTCTGAATTGCTAGCCTAAATTATTACTACAGTTGCAATGAAATAATATATCTTGTCAGAAATACAATTGCTGATTAAACCATGATTCAATCTTCTTTTCTCCTGCATAGAGACACCTTTAGTAGGTGCTTATAGGAAGGGGAAGATTCCAGATTTCTGTTCCTCAGCTTTTTCTATAAGTTAGAGTAAAGTAACAGCACTCCATTTGGATTTAACTGCTGCTACTACAGTGGAATATTATACATTCATCTCATGTGGTAGCATAACACTTTATGTTACAGAATTTATGTACACGTGTAATCATCTTCATGTGGCAGGCAATGGAAAAATTGGCAAGGATTATATCTTTCATGTAATTTTTCACTCAAGTTTCAGTTTCTACCTTGTTGCATGTCCTCAGTGCTTAAAAGTTGTTATTTTCAGTGTGATTTATGTCTTGATAGAAGTCTATTGGTATGAAACAATTGCAGGAACCCTTAGCTGAAGTAGGAGATGTTTTGGTAGAAATGAGCTACATTTCAGAGAAGTGAAGACACATAAAAAGCTTTGATATCTTTTAGATGGGTACAATTTTCTCCATATTCAGAGATCACTAGTCACACACAATCAACACACATTTGCATGTTATTTACAATGCTTATAAATATTTTCAATTAAAACATGGGTTGCTTTATGAAGCCAAATTATAACTAGGATAGTAGGACTTCTAAAGGTTACAGACAATAATATAATTGCAGGAGTCATGGAGCTGCCATTGTAGTAATAACACTCACAGTCAGTGACAACCAACAGAGAGTCACCTTGCCTTGCCTCACCTCACCTTTCTTTTCTGTGATTTTATTTCAGAAATTAATATTTTCTGATAGGCAGTTGCTTTGAGTATCCCAAATATATTTCAAGGATTATAGCGCATTGTTCTGATCCACAAACTATTTCAATATAGTTGCTTATGAGGAAAAATTTTACTGAAATAATAGAAATTGTGTGAAGAAATACTCTAAACATGTTCTGAAAACCTAGATTAGAGTGTACATTGAGTACTTAAGTATATCTCATTAGTACTCTGTGAGTCTTTCAGTTCTTTTGTTATTAATATCTTCAGGGTAAAAAATGAATGACTATGAAACTGTTGGCTCTGCAGCTGATCAGTTTTGTTGTTAATGTGTACTGATGTCAACCACTTGCAAGAAAGCAAAGGACAATACAAAGACCAGTTGCCAAACAATTTGCACTCCCTGTAGTGAAGCAATTATTCCCTTGGAGGCTCTTATCATCTTTATAGCATGAATTCTGCTCAGGCTTCAAATGTACTCAGAGCTTTCCACTGCATTATTGGCACCATAGTTAACACTGGGGATACAAATTACAGAGAAAGAAGGCGGTAACAACTCTGTATCACTGACAGGAAAATTAATAGACCACCCTTATAATGTCAGATTCTCAGTTCTGAGAAAAGTTGTAACTTTACAAATGCAAATATGTCTGTGCAGGGAGCGGGCATGCAGAGGTTATATATAAAAGAGCAAATTATTTCATATTATAATAATGAACATTTGCAAAAATCCAAACCAAATCAAAAAAACCCCACTTTATAAAGAAGCAAAAAGTTATAGTCAAAGATCTTAATTTTAAATGAAGAAACATGATCTCTTAGGAGGCAATATTGCCATGCTGATCTTGCCAAACATATTTCAGAAGGCAGACGATCACTTTGATATCACTGCTTTTGCTTGCTCAAGTGTAGTCAGTATGGCACCTCAGCAATTGAAGTTAAATATCCTTATGTTTAAGAGTTTAAACATAGAATGTTTTCCATGTTTTTGGTCTGAACATTATATCCACTTAGTCACAAAGACATCTTCCTCGGAGATGACTATGAATAAATCACATTAAACATAGCAAAATGTGATGAACTGTTGCTGAGCTTATTACCTTTAGGACAGAGAAGCACAGATACTTTGCTAAGTGTGCTTAGTTTGTGAAATTCACTTATTTTTAATAATTTCCTCTTTCTTGATATTTTTAAGAGGGAAAATTATGTGATTTAATACAATTTGTTTTAAATTTGTTTAGTTATATACTAAGATGTATTCCTGTACTTTTGAGAAGCTGGAGTTTATGTGAGATTTTTCTTCTTGCATTTTTGAATCCAGTATAAATTATGTTGTTCACTGATTCCGAAGATACATAATTTGTGTGTGGCACTTGTACAGGTTTGTGTTCAGAAAAACAACTGTCCATATATCTCATAACTTGATTGTAGTGACTTCAGTGACAGAAATGTAGATTTCACTTCTAAACAGAAAGAAGATTTCACTTACTGTATGATAAAGATTCATTCTTGTAAATGAATATTTGCAGACTTGGAAGGCACAATTTTAAACAGTACCTTGCTGACTATTAGGCTTTATGTTTAAGTTAAGTTTATGTTTAAGTTAAGTTTATGTTAAGTGCTCTTTAACTTAAGCATTGCCTCATATAAGTGTCTGAAATTTAAGATATAATATCATGGCTGTTGATTTTTGTCTGTACAGCCCATCCTGGATTGTAACTCAGGGCAATGGAAATTCCTAAACTCTTCTACAGTAAGGAACATATCCTCTGAACAATAATAAATAACAATAACAAATTTCAGGATGCAAAAATTTAGTCCCCTGGAAGTAGAAACATTACCACCATGAAATGAAAAGCATGATCCCTGTAACATCTGGCTACAGTCCTTTATTTTTTTTGCCAGAACTGAGAGAAACAGGAGTAGAAAGTGAGAGAGAGTGACAGTCAGTATAGATGTATAAACAGGAATATTTAAGCCTGAGATAAAAAATTCTGTACAGCACAAGCTATACAGCTTTTGGACCTTCTTTACTACCCCTGTGCTAGATCCAATACTTCTGTTGGAGAATCACAGCTGCCTTTGAGGAGAAAGAACATTTGCTTACAGGGATTTGATTATTCAAACAATATTCAATTCAAAAAAGCAATTCAAATAGGCAGTTTAAACTCAAAATCACAACACAATCCCCAGAATAAAAACCAAACAGTCAAAACTAAAATAATCACATAATAAAACAAATGAACTAATCTGTTACTGTTTTCCACCGAATGCTGTAGTCACATCTGGTGAAAGCCCATTTTGCAATTGGAGATCTTGGTCAAGTACCAGTTTACATTAAACTAATGTTTAGATTCCCAAAGCTTAAGATTTCTTATCAATATTTGCTGCAAAGTTACTTAGATCAGCAATTTACTGGTGAAAAATTAAACTGGTTTGCAGGCTACAAAATAAAATTGGTTCCTTATTGTGTGAGAGTCTCAAAAGCCTCTCCATGCTCAATTTTTTTCCTGCATCATCTCTGTTAAAGTCCCCCGGGTCTTTTTGCTTCTGTGGGAGGTAACATATCGATATATACATTAGATGTGTCCTTAAGGTTTGGCTTCTGTGGGATACACAGAATTTGTGCTTGGGTGCTGCAAAAGAATAGGATACATCAAAAGCAGGACCAGGAATCAGGCTTGCAATGAACTCCTGGTCATCTGCGGTTCTAAGCACCTGTACCTCTGGCTCTGATTTGGCAGTTCAGCCAGCTATTGCACTAAACTTTACTCTTTCTTTGGTCTGTCGCACCATTCTCCTTGTATATCACTCAGTTCTGGTATCTTGTCTCTACACTCCAGAACCATTAGTCTGGAGACAGTTTATCCTGAATTGAATAAGCAAAAAATTAAGCAGGTTTGGCTTTCTCCACAGTCCACAATCCTCCAGATTTTTGTAGAGTAGTAAGGAGAAGGTTTGAATAGCATGGACATGTGTCAATACATGTCACTTAACCTCTGTGACAGTGTCATATGTCAGGCTCTCTTTTATTTGATGTTACAGATGTATCTATTAAGTTTGATGTTATCGTGCTTTCAGTGTCTCCTGACAGGAGTTAAGACTTTAGCCGTGTCTGTGACAGCTGAGATTATTCTACAAATAATGATGTTATGGTGAAGTAGATTTTTTTCCTTGATGATAATATCTTTCCTAATAATTAATTAATTATTATTCTTTTCCAATTAAAAATGCATAAATTAGCAAGTATTTTGTAATCTAGCATAGCTAGTAGTCATCTGATATCCCAGATGTCAATTTTTTGTCTGACTTCCAAGATTACTGGTAAGAAGCATTTGCAAGAAACATGTTCACAATTTCAATTAGTGTTTATACCACAAAGAGCTTGATACACTATTGATCTCTCTTAGCATGGTTGCCAAAAATCTCTTCACCAGTGCAATATCCTATAATTGTAGATATAAAGATGAGAAAAATAAAAAAGGCTCCCATTTTAGGGTAATTAAATTTATATGACATTTTGGAGTTGTCGAGTATATTGAATAACATTTTCATGTGGAAATAAATTCACACTGAAGTCTCTCTGACAGGTCTGCTTACAGACAATATTATTATCACCTGCATACTCAAAGTCTAGGCATCATCTGTTTTGCTCCTTTTGGTAGTGAAATAAATCTTCCCCAGCCATATCCAAATCTTCAGCCATACCCAAATATTAAGACTAGGATCTTTCATCACTGTGGCTGAAGTATTTATCTTTTCAGAAGTGCAAAATGCTAGTCTCTGATGTAGTCAGAAAACCCATTGTAATGAGTAAAAGTGAGTAATGGTCTCCATTCCTGACTGATCTACCGTGACCAAGGTGCAGGTGCACATGATATGACATTATTCCTGGAAAAAAAAAAAAAAAGAATAATCATGCAAAAAATGGCCAAAAATCTCTAGAACACTGGTTACAAAGGTAGACCTAATTTGGATACAGTATGGACTGCAAGTTTCTTAAGTTTTAGGTGATTTTTGAAGAGGTGGAGGAAAAGACTTTTGCCTAGTGACTAACATAATTTGAGATAGACATAATTTGATAGACAGCAAGTTGAAGCCACTAGTTGCTTTGGGAAAACAAAATATGCAAATAAAATCTTTACACTATACAGAATATTGGGAAAATGCAACAAAACAAACAAAAGCTATGTTTTCCTTCACCCTTAAAGAAAAAAATATAAGATTTGGTAAAAATCATGGAGTGTTTTATTAAAACAGGAAACTGTGTGAACAAATCACCAAAAGTTCCCTTTTGGATCACCACTGCAGTGTTTTAACACATTAGTAGTTCATGTGTCCCATGTCCTCCTACAGCGTCAAGCTTCCCATTTGACTTTCAATTTCTAACAAAATCCCCTCCCATGGTGAAAGCTGAGGTGAGGGTAGAGATTTGTTTCACTTTGCTTATCACAAAGGATAACAAGCAAAGACTACAGAGAACAAAAATTTACTTTAGTAAAAAAATAATTTTTCTTTAAAAAATCAGACTGGAATGAAAACTTTAGCCTTGTGTTTTACATGCTCCCAAATCTAAGAATGGTTTGCAATCCAAAATGTAACCATAAACCCTCACTATTAGTATCCTTTTAAATACTGATTTTTTTCTTTTTGTGAATCTATTCACAAAGTAAATTGCTACTCATTTGTGGGGGAGCTCAACTGGTTCTGGGCTC
Organism: Empidonax traillii; assembly: GCF_003031625.1. Taxonomy (NCBI): domain Eukaryota; kingdom Metazoa; phylum Chordata; class Aves; order Passeriformes; family Tyrannidae; genus Empidonax; species Empidonax traillii. The sequence goes on from NW_020955646.1 coordinate 345,288, forward strand.
TCTGTAAACTGAGATATTAAAGATGGAACTTCTTACACCTGGCAGAGGGTTAACCACGGACAGTGGGGACTGTAACACCGAATGGGTTTCCTGTTAGAGGTTAACCTATTGTGTTAGGACATGTGGCTGTATGTCCAATCAAGAGTTGTTAAGAAGTTGTAAACCAATGCTGTGTGTACATGTGTCACCCAGGATTGTATAAAGGTAGCTGTACTGTTGCAATAAAAAAGTTGGTATCCTGAAACCCATGTCACCTCCCGCCTCGACCGCGACACTCATTTTCTGTGAAGATCATCACCTTCCTTGATGTGTTTCTAACATTTATCATAGAATCATGTGTTGTACATTCTTTAATCTGGCTAAAATAAAAACCTATTGAATAACCTGAAAGCTAGTCCCAGAGTTGGACAAGTGTCTTAATAAAGTTTTTAAGGAATAAGTTATTAAAATCCCATCAAGGGTTGGTAAGATGTGCCTTCAGAAATTAGGAGATCAGCCTTCAGTGACCTTCTGTGAAAGCTCAGTAAATTCCATAGGGTCACGTGATTATTTTCTATAAGTCTTTAGATTTAAATTTCATCCTGAATATGCAATCTTTATCAGTGGGGAATATTTTCCTCCTCAGCTCCAGTCATATTCATTGTCTTGACATATGTATTCATAGGAAGCTGATTTATTTGCCTATTCTTTCCACACGCTCTTTGTTATCTTCCTCTATTTCATCTATGCTTTATATCTCTTGCTATAAATAAAATGCTGTTTTCACAGCATATTCTTCAAGTGTAACACCTCTGGTCCCCTTCTGATGAAGTGTCTTCTGTCAAAAGGAGTCGAGGGCATACAGCTCGTCACAGCACCAGTCTGCATCTTAGCTCTCAATACTGAATTTCCTAGAAGGCTCTACAACTTCTTTTTGTAAAAGACCCTGTGCTGTCCAGGCATCATTAACAGTAGTAGATGTTGACACTGGCGTGTTCAAACCCGTCTTTCTGACACTTAGTGACATTATTCCTTAAGGGTGATATATGCTTTTTCTACATTGTCTTAGCAGCCAGCCCCTCCCCACCAAGTCCTGTAGATCATGCTCAAGACAACGCCTTACTTGCCCACACATCTGTTTCATGCTCTTCAATTCCTACTTATGGTGCATTTACTGTCATTGTTGGTTTAAGATTTGAAATTGGCAGGGAATTCTGACCTTTTTTTGTATCAGTCTGCCTCTATCAGTTAGTCCCATACATTTTTTATTTTTTACAGTATAGCAGGATCTGGGGGTACTCTAAGGAATTTCACAAACTTTAAAACTGTACTCATAATGGGGGAAGGGGCAGGAAAAAGTCAGTAACAATAAAACAATTTGTGTCTATTTTTCTGTCCCTAAAGAACTAAATAACCTCTAATTCAGTGACTCTCATTGCTTGCAAATGCTTTGGTATTCAGCTAGAGTAGCTGCACTTCTTTAGGACAGTGTTACTATACACAAGCCTTTCCCTATATTTATATCTGGATAGTTACACTGAATAGAAGGAGGTCATGCAAAGGAATAAAACAATAGAGAAGTTGGTGTAATGCCATTATGAGGGAAGATCTGTTTCCATTTAGCCATTGGCAATATTTCACAATAGCTTTACTAAGCTAATGCCTACAGTTTTTCTGTGCATTATGTGTAACAGTATGAGGCATTAACAAAAAACTCCCAGAGACCTAACTCATGAATTTGAACAGTAGGAAATGATTCCTCCTGCTAGTTTTATACCAGCACTGCAATTTCTGTTGCATGTTTCAATAGGTCCTAAATAATAAAAAGGACTTCAAGACCTAGCTGTGCATTTCATATAAAAATGTCAGCATAAAAAGAAACATGGATTACTAAGGCTCTCATTCAAAGAGCAATCTAATCATAGAGATATAGGATTACTCTTAAACTCTCTCTTTGATGTAAAAAATTTTTAGACAGAAATGGGTTTTTTGGATAGATTAGAAGAGTTACATTACAATAAGACTCTGTGTTTCAACAGATAGCAGATATATATTCAGATCCTTAACAGATAGATGGGAGTTTGAATTCTGATGGACTGAATACCATGTTAATATCCAAGCTGCTTCATACAAGCCAGCGATTTACACAGTTTGGATGTATCTTCTAGCCACAATCTCTTCCTTAAACAGTCCTAAAATAAAAGACTAGCCTCATAGTCTTTAGCAACATTTAGTGTGATCAGAGAATATTCATTAGACAAAGATCTTTACGGGCTGCAGGAAGGGAGGTTTAAGCTCTTGACTAAGCTTAAGGTTTATGTAAGTCCTACACTTAGACTTGTTAGAGTTCCAACACATGCAGAAAGGCAAGATTATGCAAGGGCAAAACTTTTATTGAGCCTCAAGGCACCTTTAGAGTAAGGTGAACAAAGAGGTTTAGGATTGGGATACTTGAACAATGTAATTTTAGTTTGGCTTTGTATTGATTAAACCCTAGTTTCAGACAATCTTAGTTCCACTCAAATGTGGCTTTATCTACTTAATTTTCTTTGTATTATTATTTTCCACAGAACATGTATTTTATGCTATTCCCACAAAGGGCATAGATTTCATCCATTTTTAATTGAAAGTAGTTTTTTTGTGGTTGGGTTTTTTTGTGTGTGTGGGGGGGTTTTTTGGGGTGGTATTTTTTTGAGTTTAGTTCAGCTTTTTAGTTACAAGACAGTAGGAGCATGGAGCAAAGTCAAAGACAAGCTACATTACTGTTCATTGTGTACTGGCAGTATACCAAAGAAGAGTAATTAAATAAACAGTCCTGGAGTCCAGCGACAGTAAGCACCTTCGGCAACAACTTCCAAAGGTGAACTACAGTTCCTAGTGAGGCCAAGTCTAGAATATAGTGTTATATTGAATGACTAAATGCAAATATGAAACCAGATGTCCTTGTGAAGGGAAAGCAGGAAGAAGAAGCTGAATAAAAGTCTTGAATTAACCTTCAGTATGTTTATTCCTAGTGATGGATGTTAGAGGAAAAATACTCTAACATAAGTTCTGATAAAAAAATAAAGACACAGCTAAAAATACCATTCAGGTTAACTTTCTCCTTTCTGTCTCCTGCCTTTGCCCCTTGGTCTTCAATATGGTTTCAGAAAATCATCTTCTTTTCCTTTTTAATTGGAGAATCCAGACTACGAAAAAGGTAATTTACCTTTAAATTAAGGTAATTATTTTATGCTTATAAATAGGAGCAGTGCAGCCCCATGAAGAATGAAAGGGCATTTGTTCGTCCTGAGATGATGATGTCCTCCCAGTTTGTTCATAGGTTGGTACCTCTAATGTTAGGTTACTTAACAGGGCAGAGACTAAAGATAAGGGGCAACATTTGTTAACTGTTTCAGTTCATGCTTCATAATTTTCAAACAATTCTAAAAGAAAATATATGAAAGTTTCAGCACTGCATCAGAAAAGTGTTGCAAGAGTAACACGCTCACAGAATAAAAAGCTTTTTTTTCTGCATTTTCAGGTTTCTATGGTTCATTTTGTGTCCATTGCTGTATATGCATCTGTTTTGTCCTCTCTCTCTTTCTAGTATTTATCACATATGCAGTACTTCATCACATAGAGCAAATAAAGAATGTTAGTCAGGATTTAATTTTCAGCAAATAAATTTTCACTTATTTACATCCAAAATTCTTGAGTTTGTTTTCTCGTGGGCATGTGAGAGCTTAAGCTTGTAATCAGAATATATCATATGATCACTAATTCATCAGTAGTTTCATTTTGATCAAATTCTCCCAGGACTTGGGGAAGAGAGACAGAAAAGACAGAGGAACGAAAGAGAGGGAATTAAAGTGTTAGATTGGTTAAGGCAGTAAGCTGAAGCAGTCCGCAACACCTGAAGCTACTAAGGCCAAGAAACTATAAAACGGATTTCCTGTGGGGAACATTTTTCTTTTGGCAGCAAATTGAAAGCATAAGCTTTTTTGGGAAAATTTTATTTGGTTGGGGTTTTTTTGGTGTGTTTGCTTGTTTGGTTGGTTTTTGTGTGTTGGGGGGGAGGGTTTGGGGAAGTGTTTTTTGCTTTCATTGGAAATGTTTTTAAATCCTTGACTGGTGGATATGAGGGAGATAAAGATGCAAACTCTTGGTTTATAGCAGCCTATCTGAATGAGGGTCTAAATATGCATAATCAAAATACTATTTACCTTTTCCTTTAACTAGGATGTAATTCCTATTCCTCTTCCTTCATTTGAAGGAAAGGGATTTTCAATTAACAGAACAAATTTAAAAAAATCCAAAAATAATGTATGTCTCACTTCCCATGATCAAAGTTGAGTTTGACTTAGTATCAGCTTCTTTTTAGAATCACTGCTTCTCCTCCAAAATAGGCTGTGGATCTGTGAATTTTGATATGTGTGTGTTGTCACTGGTATGCATAGCCTTGCTGCTTTGAAAAGAAAACTGCTGCAGGAAACTGTGCACAGTATTGGACTCTACCATGTTATTTTTTAGCCAGAAGAATTATAAACTGTTCCTGTACTTATGACATAGATTATAAGACATTTTTTAGGCATATAGCAAATATTCCATGTAGATAATAAAACACTTGCAGTTTGTTTGTTAATCCTTAAATAACAGAGGAGGGATAGTCTCCTTCAAAAGTGGGAAAATATTCTTTTTGAAATAATTGAAACCATTCTTCTACTAACACTACCTACTGCCCTTGTTTTACTGCCAAGTTCTTTGCAATAGGGCAGCAGAACCTATCTTGTAGTAGAAGCCCATTTTCAGCTCCTAGGGGTTAATTTAACAAAAAATTGGCTATTTGAAAACAGATTTTTAAATAAAACAATCTCAATTTCTTAGGAAAAATAATTAAGAATATGAATTGATTGTCATTTTATTTTTCTTTTACTTTCAGAAGGACATTCCTTTTTAAATGACTTGTACGATTTCAAAGTCTTAATAACTTAAAGACATTCCTAGATTCTGAGTAACTAAATTAAATACTATTAGTATGATTTTAATGACTCCTGTTGCATGATGACTTAAAATTTTTACATAATATAAATTTATGCTCTTTTTTTTAATCTTATCAAAATATTAAGATTAAAGATTGCACCCATAGACTTCCTGTAGACATTAATGGGAGATAATAGTGCCTCAAGTTAAAAAATAAATACTAATCTTTGCATATATATTTTCACAGAAATCAAATGGAAAGCAGAACCAGTCCTGAAAATAATGACAGAATTTAAATTTAATAGCAGTTGTGTCAACAGCAGATCCACAAAGAGCAATATGATTGTATTTTCATGATTTTAATATAGCCATATGATATTTACATAATTTTTATACATATAATTTTCTTATAACTTATCTTTATAGACCTGACTTTGTATTTATTCATGAGTATTCTGCCTAGTGCTATCTTTAGCTTTCCTTTGGATATTCACTTGCACACTCTAAACAGGTGTAGTTGAAATTAAGATTTTAGATAAATGAATAATCACTAGGATGTCTGCTTAAGAAAAGAGTTGTACTTTTATACTTTTCTACCACTCTGCGGAACTTGAAGA